>NC_084854.1:13694713-13860520 GCF_951802175.1 Populus nigra
GTTGAAAATTAAGCTAGTTAAAATAAAATTATGCATTAGAAAAAATAAGCCTCTAACTGTCAAAATTAATTAATCCATGAAGTAGATGGATCAATCCCCTATTTTACATAGATCAAATTGACTAAGGTTTTATCACTATTTATTAAAGATGTAGCCTTCTTAAAATTTTCATTTGCCTAAATACTTTGAATAAGCCTATTGAATGCATCCTTAAGATTGTTTGCCCTTGATATTGTAATTGGCTCATCTATAAATTCTAATAGATCTTGTGGTGTAGTTTAGATCGCATCATCCCTTTTCTCCTTAAAGAATTCGACCTCGAATCATTATCTACATCAAACAAAGAGAGAAGAAATATTATAAGTTTCACTAACACCATACTCTCTTGGCAGATCCATTTTGTGGGCATTGTCTTTAATTCTTTCAAGAATTTAGAATGGTCTATCTCTTTTTAACATTAACTTAGATCTCCTATATTTAGGAAACCTTTTCTTGTGCAAATACACCTAAACCAATCACCTGGTTCAAAGATAACCCTTTTTTATTCCTTTATTAGTTTTGAATGCCTATTACTCATTCTTTTTCTTTATTTGTTTTCATACTCTCATGAAGACCTTCACTACCTAAGCCTTTCTATTTTCATCAAGACGAACCTTTTCATCAATAGGTAAAAGAATTAGATCAAAAGGAGTTAAATGATTAAAGCCATAAATAATTTCAAAAGAATAACAATTAGTAGTAGAATGTATACTCTTATTATATGTAAATTCAATAAATGGGAGACAATCTTCCAAATTCTTCAAATTCTCTTGAATGATAGTTTTTAACAACGTAGTCAAAGTCTTATTAACTACTTCCATTTGATCATTATGTGGATGACAAGTGGTAGAAAATAATAATTTTGTTCCCAACTTACCTCGCAAAACCTTCAAAGAGTAGCTAAGAAACTTAAAACATGTTAAGACACAATGCTTTTAAGAACCCCATGAAGTTGAAGTATCTCCATAAAAAATAAGTCTGTTATATTAGTTGCAACATCGATTTTATGAAAAGATATAAAATGTATCATCTCAGAAAACATATCTACAATCACAAAAATAGAATTCCTACATTTTTTGACCTAGGTAAATCTAAAATAAAATTAATAGATATATTAACTCAGGGTTTCTTAGATACTGATAAAGAAATATACAAACCAATAGGCAAAACGTTAGACTTATATTGTCTATATGCTATGCACCTATCACAAATTCTTTTAACATCTCATTTCATCTTAGGCTAATAAAAGTTATCATGCAAAACATCTAAAGTCTTAACAACGCCTAAAATATTCCATCAATCCTCCCCTATATGCTTCACAAACAAGTAATTCAAGCATAGAATAATTAGACATACATAATCTGTTTTTTGGCTAAAGTTAAATTGTTAAAAAGAAGAATGTGGATTTGTATAAAACTTCTTGTTTATACAGTTTTCAATATAAAAAATTAAAAATATGAAATGTTGTGATGATTCTAAATCCTTTAAGTGCAGGAGAGACCACGAGATCTAGACAATAGCAAGGAGTCAAGTGAGAGTACGGGTGCTAGGTAGATGTCCTACACCATAACATTTTTATTTGAGTAGCTTGAAATGTTTTATCTATAATTTTCTTTAATGTGCAAATCAAGATTAAGGTATAAAAGAATAAAAAGAGTGAAAGAATAAGAAAAAGAATGTGAATTTGACTAGTTGTCCAATGTAATTTTGAAGTTAATGATATCATTATAATACATTGCTATCAGTATTTACTTGAATTTAATTAGTTGTTCTAAGTTACAGAGGCTAATGATGTTAATAAGTACATTGGCATTAGCATTGACAAAGTGGATAAATGACAATACTAAGGAATTTGATTAGCTATTCCTAGTTTGGGAGACTAATGATACTAATAGGTTACATTGGTATCGAAATTTTTTAAATTTGATTAGTCATTTTTTATTTGGGAGACTATTGATACCAATGGGTTGTATTGACATCGACATTTCTTAAATTTGATTAGTCATTTTTGGTTTGGGAGACTAATGATACCAATAGGTTACATTAATATCGACATTTCTTAAATTTGATTAGTTATTTCTGGTTGGGAAACTAATGATACCAACGGGTTATATTGGTATTGGCATTCCTTAAAATTGATTAGTCATTCCTAGTTTGAGAGGCAAATGATATCGATGAGGTTCGTTGGCATCAACATTAATAGAAAATTAGTCATTCCTAGTTTGAGAGACAAATGATATCGATGAGGTTCATTGGCATCAACATTAATAGAAAACAAATACAATTGGAAAATGAACTTGTTTTTCTAATTTCGGGTATTGGGAAAGCTAATGATACCAATGAGTTCATTGACATTGACATGTATTAGAAAATGTGATTGCTAATTATCGGAACAAAAGTTAATGATATCAAATTGAAAATTGGTATCGGTATTAACTAGTGACTTAGATTACGGATGAAACATGAAGAAAATAAAACATAATTACCTATATCTAATATATATGTGTCAATTTGATTTTATCATTTATTTATTTTGGTTATTGTAATTTTTTTCAAGATCATCTCATACTCGTCAAGAGTAAATTTCCTTATCACATTTGCTTTTGTATGCTAGGTATAATATCGTACATTTTAACTTCTAAGATAACTTTGTTTGAGCATGTAAAATATATTTGCTTAACTTTCAATTATAGACGTATGAACTTTAAACTATCTATTCTTTTAACTCACTGTTTATATGTGCTAAGATATTATATGAACCCTTATCATTATATAATTAAATTGTCATATAAATAATTGTATGTGATGTTGTGTGGTTTGGATTTAATTGATGAATGGTTGATGTGGATGATGATTCAAGATAATTAGATCGTGGTTATTTGATAAGTCAATAACTTGGGATGTTCTATTTATAAAGGAAATTTTATCAAAATTTCAGTAGAGCACACACATGTTTTTGGATTTTATTTTTATTTTTCAAAAAGATGTTGAGAAATTAACAAATGAGTGAGAATGCATCGAAAACATATTTTTAAATATTTGATTTTTCAAGAAAACATCAACAAGGTAAAAATAGTTAAAAATTATAAAATGGGCGTACGAACGACTGAAATGCATCGAAAACACTTTTTTTTTTGCTTATTTGTTTTGGGTTTTTTGAAAAATATTTTGGAATTGATTTTTGAGAAGATAACAACAAGATAAAAATAGTTGAGAATTGCAAATCGGGGCATGTGAACATTTAAAATGCATCAAAATCACAGTTTTTTTAATTTTTTACTTTTTTTTTGGAAAAACATTTTGAATTGAGGGTCAAATTTTGGGTTATGACATACTAGATGATAATGTCAAATACATTCCTAAAGCATTTAATAAGCCATACATCATATTGTACACCAATTAACCGAACCAAGTACAAAACTAAAAAGACAACTAGTAAATCAAACAACCTTGCCATGTAATTTTTTCTTTAAGACATCTGCTATACCAAGTGACTTTCTTAATAAATGGTTGACCACCTTATCACTTATTGTCTATTGTGTTCAAGTGTGTAAGAATTATATCTAACTTGTCCATACACCAAGATTTAAATTTCTTTATCCTTACACCAATATTTAAATTCAAAATTATTTTATCTTTCATTTCCCAACTTAGATAAATAAGACGAGCATTTCAAATATCTCGTTCTACGATGCCACTCTTACCTTGTAGATGATAAAAAAAAATTATAACATTTAGCTTGAACCATATAGTTTATTAGACTTATAAAATTCAAATGTTAGGCCTATTCTTCCTTACTCTAAATGGCTACTAGTCTTTCTTTCTTATAGGCATTTCCATACACCTTTTATAAGATTGTTGAAATTATTAAGCTATAATTCCTATTCTTACATAACCATAGCCTTTTTACTTTGAGCTAACCTTTGATTATTCTTACACATTAATTGCATCTCCTACCTCACACAAAAAGAGTTGTTATTAAAGCATTTTTTTTTATTTTTCTAAGTGAAACTTATTATTAAAGCATAAGTGGCACTATAACCACTTGGATTTTGATAATGAGCTTTCTTGTGAGTGCTCATATAAGTTTAGGTCTATCTTTTAGAATAAGACCACCTTAGGTTTCAATCTTTGTTTGTGAAAAATATTAGTGGATTTGATCTTGAGCCCGGTATAAAAGATCATTCTAAAGATTTGAACCTTGAAACTATAAAAGGATTCAATTATAAGGTGTGGTCTAGCATGTGAAATAGAAAGTGAGTGATAGTAAACACCCGAACTTATTGTTTGGGAAGTAGAGTAAGTGGTTAGTACCGAAGCCATAGAAAATATCTGTGTATGTCTAATTCCTATCTCTTTATATTTTTGCATTATCATTTACTTGTTATTGCCTTGTGGATAAACTTAGTGTTATTGTGTTAATATGTGTTAGAAAATTTATTACCTTATGCTAGTGTGGTTGAAAAGGTTATTGTGTGATGTATGGTGTGGTTGTGTACTTTGTGGTTATTTAGTATAAATTGAATTGTTGGGTTTAGTTTTAGAATACCTAATTCACCGTTCTCTTTGTGTGTTTCAGCCTTTCACATTTTCTTAAGATGGGTTTCCTATGCTTTATGTATTTATTTATCCAATCTTATAAGTTATTCAGAAATTATATCATGGATAAATAAATAGAAGATACTTATATATCATATATTATTGACTTTATCTGGATTTTCTTATTTAATAGTGCTCTGGTCATATACTTTTGAGTTGCATCTCTAGTTTGTTAAGTTGCTACACCTCGATCGAACATATTTTTAATTGTTTTATTATATTAAATAAAAAACTTATAATATTTGTAAAGATAATATTCTTTTATCTTATTCTTTTATTTAAGATATAAGTTGTTATTTCTTGAATTATAGACTATCATCATTTGCATACACACACTTACACACTCACATATATTGACTATATGAATCGATAATGTCATGAACAATTATCGTCACTCAGTGGAGATCTATTTGCCTGAAGGTTTTACCTTGTACCAAAAAGTTGTATACGAGACTTTGCCCAAGTATTGCAATTTTTGCCATGTTCTTGGCCATACTCGTCTCCTCTGCTCCAAGGCTGCTGCTACTATCAACACTGTTCCTTGCCCTCAACCCCATGCTCAGGCTGTCCTAGCTGGCAAAGGGACTGTTTTTGGTAGATTGGGTCCCCAGCCTCCCCAGGTTTCTCCTTTTATGGAGCATGGCTAGCCCCAGGACCATCACATTCCGGTGGCTACTAAGGAGAACGTAGGGCTAGAAGCTAATCTTGAACATTCAAAAGGTTGGGTTACTTTGAGTCTAGAAAATCAAGCATGCAGTGCAAGGGGAAGGCTGTGGTTGTCTCTGCGCCAGAGCTTGCTGACAACTCCCCTGCCACTCCATGTCCCCCTGTTTGCACAGATTCTGCTCAGCACTCCCCTAGACCAGATCCATTGGTGGCAACCCCTTGTGCTGGAGAGGTTCGGGGTTCTTTCCCTACTCGCACTGCATCACTAGCAGTGCACCCATGTGATGGTGAGGCTCACAACTCCTCTCCTTCCCAAACAACTATTTTGGCAAATGCTACTACTGATACTGTTGTGGTTGGTAATTCTGTGACGGTTCCTCTACTGGATGTGGCTACCCAGTGTGGTGTCAGGACTCGTAACCAAAAGCAGTGTGGTCATAGTGGAAGGGCTTCCCCTTCCCCTGCTAAACTATGATCATTTACAGTTGGAATATCAGGGGATTTAACAATCCCCTAAAGCAGCATGAGGTAGTCAGCCTCATGAAGAAGCATAAGATGGATATTTGTGGGTTGCTTGAAACGAAACTGCTTCCTTTCAGAGTTAGCTCTTTGCATAAACTTCAGCTTAGGCATTGGCAGTATTTTTCCAATGCGGACATAGCTCACACTGCTAGAATTGTGGTCTTTTGGAATCCAACTACAATACAGATTGATTTGCTTGCATCCTCTCCATAAGCTATACATATTTCAGTCACTTGTTTAATTTCTCAGATTAGCTTGATGGTTACTTTTGTTTATGGCTTTAATACCATCTTTGCAAGACGCCCTCTATGGGCAGATTTAAGGCGCTGGAACTCTAGTCATCCCTGGCTGGTTCTTGGTGACTTCAACTCCTTGATTTCCTCTGCTTATAAACACAATGGTGCGGCTGTATCCTCATATAAGATCTCTGATTTTCGAGATTGTTGCTTTGAACTGGGACTTCGTGATGTTAACTACACCGGATGCCACTTCAGTTGGACGAATGGCACTGTTTGGAGTAAGCTTGATAGGGTTTTAATTAATCCCTCATGGACTTCTTTGCAGCATCTTACTCATGTGCACTTTGACTCTCCGGGTGCGTTTACTGACCATTCCCCCGCAGCAGTTAGGCTAGATCCTAATATGCAGGGTAGGCGCAATTTCAAATTCTTTAATATGTGGGCTTCACATGATCAGTTTCTGGAGGTGGTCTCCTCTAGTTGGTCCGCTCTTGTATATGGTACTCCAATGTATATTCTTTGCCGTAAACTCAAGCTCTTAAAGGGGCCCTTGAAGCAGCTAAATCGACTTCATTTTAGTCATATTTCCGAGCGGGTTTCTCGGCTTGAGTCTCAATTGGAGCATCTCCAAACAACATTCCAGCTCGACAGGGATAACCAGCTTTTGTTTGAGCAGGACAAGCTTCTACGTTCTCAATTATCTTCTCTGAAGTTTGCGGAAAAACAGTTTTTCAATCAAAAAATCAAATGCAAGTACCTCAAAGACAGTGACAGGGGTTCTAAGTTTTTCCATGCCCTCATGGGTCATAACCATTGGAGGAACTTCATTCCTGCTATTACATGCAGTAACGGTAGACTTAGCAGTTCTCTCAAGAAGTGGGTAATGAATTTGTGGCATATTATCGCCAACTGCTTGGCACTTCGAAGTCCACGGCTCCTCTTGACAGTGCAGTTGTATAAAGTGGCCCATGTCTTCCATCTAGCTCCCATGATTTTCTCTTCTCCCCAGTCTCTTATGATGATATTCGTCAAGCAGTCTTTAGCATTGAGAATGAGAAGGCCCTAGGGCCAGATGGCTACTCATCTTTCTTCTTCAAGCAAGCTTGGTCTATTGTGGGAGGGGATTTTTGTGCTGCCATCTAGGACTTCTTTCACTCTGATAAGCTTCTCAAGCAGGTTAGCCACTCAATCATTGCATTGGTCCTCAAATCAGAAAATGTATCATCTCCATCTGATTTCAGACCCATTTCCTGTAATGTTATTTACAAAGTAATGGCCAAGATTATAGCTGGTCGTCTTGCCCAAGCTTTACAGGGAATTGTCAGCCCCATACAAAATGCATTTCTAGGTGGCAGGTATATGAGCGACAACATTAATCTTGTTCATGAGCTTCTTCACCAGTATAGTAGGAAGTGCTCATCTCCCCTATGCTTGCTGAAAGTTGATTTCAAAAAAGCTTTTGACTCTGTTTAATGGGATTTTCTCGCTTACCTTCTTCGCCAGCTTAGTTTCCCTGCCAAATTTGTTTTGCTCATTATGCAATGTGTTTCCTCTGCCTTTTACTCTATAGCAGTCAATGGTGACATCCATGGGTTTTTTCGGGTCACAGTGGAGTTCGACAAGGTGACCCTTTATCCCCGTACCTTTTTATATGTTGTATGGAATATCTCTCCAGAATGATCACACTTGCATCCTAGTAGGAGGGCTTTCGTTTCCATCCAAAGTGTTCAGTGCAAGGTATCACTCATCTTGCTTTTGCAGATGATGTTTTGCTTCTCTCTTGTGGTGATTCCTCTTTTGTGCTCTGCCTTCTCCAACAGCTCACTCTTTTTTACCGGATTTCGGGTTTGAACATTAACCCGCAGAAATCATCCATCTTTTTTAGGGGAGTCCACTTTGTTCACAAACAATCTATACTCACACTCTCTGGCTTCAGCGAAGGGCATTTTCCCTTTACTTATCTCGGGGTCCCACTTAGTCCCCATCGGCTATTAGAAAACCATTTCTCCCCACTTCTGCAGGATTTGCAATTGTCGGTTCAAGGATGGATTGGCAGACATCTCTTGTATGCAGGGCGTTTGGAGCTACTTCGGTCTGTTCTTTTTAGGAAAGTCCAGTTTTGGTTAAACATTTTCCCTATCCCCACAATAGTAATGAGGAGCATTATTCGTATATGCATAAACTTTCTCTGGACTGGGGATGCCTGCCGTGGTTCCTCAGCTCTTGTTGCCTGGCAGACTGTATGCCTGCCCAAAATAGAAGGTGGACTGGGTTTATTTGATCTTTGTGCCCGTAACAGAAGTTTTCTTGGCAAGCAACTATGGCATATTCATCTTAAAACTGACTCAGTTTGGATTCAATGGATCCACCATTTCTACTTGAGTAGTGGCACCATATGGAATGTCGAAGCGCATCATTCCTCTTTCCCATTGTGGAAAGCAATCATTTCTATTCGGGACCTTCTTCTTCAACACTATAGGGATTCAGCGGGGGAGTGTGTCTTTTTGATGAACAACTGGTTAACTTCTGCAGGTCCCTTTCTAGCCCATACATACGACTTCTTCAGACTGGTTGGTTCCATGGTCTCATGGAGTCGAGTCGTCTGGGAGCAATGGTCCTTGCCCAAACACAGTTTCATACTTTGGCTAGCTGTTATGGGTAAACTTCGAACCCGTGACAGGTTGCAGTTCCTTCCTATTGACCCCATTTGTGCATTCTGTAGGTGTGAGGAAGAGACCCATGCTCATTTGTTCTTCTTTTATAACTGGACGGTATGCTTGTGGGCAAAGATTAAATCTTGGCTTAGAATTGGCAAGAGGATGTCGTACCTAAACAGTGCACTTCGGGGGTTGAACCCTAAGAGATCCAATATAGAGTTTCGGATGCGACGTGTCTCCTTGGCCATCACTGTGTATCTTGTCTGGGAAGAAAGAAAGAAACGAGTCTTTGATACAAAGTCTAGAGGAGTTAATACTGTTTTCAGGAGATTCCAAATCTTGTTTTATATTGTGTTCCATTTTCATGATAAAGATCATCTTCAATTGGCTGTCGGGTGATCATTTTGATGGCTGGCTACAGGTCTCCTCCTTGGCTAGCAGGAGATTGCATTCTATTAGTTGTCGTCAGTATCTGGGTGTCAGGCTTCTCCACATGGTTCATGTCCAGTTCTTCATGGCCAGTCACTCTCGTGCATACTCTGGCTTGGTTTTGCATGGTGTAGATTTGGTCGTGCATGGTGTAATGTTGTCATGCATGCAAATTCATGAGCTGAAGATTGTTGTCGGGCCCACCACTTTAGTTTTGCATTCTCCCTGTGTTTGGTGCTCACGGTTTATCCTTGTGCTTCATCAGTACGTGCCTGCATGGCTCATGCATACTGGATTCATGGTTCACTGTTTGCTACTGGGCCACTTCTTTCTTCTTCGGGTGGTACGTGGGCTTCAGTTTAAGACTTCGGGGCTTTTTGTGTTGGGGCTGTTAATTGTATAGTTTCGGTCTGTACTGTCGGTTGTTGCTGGCATTTGCTTTTCTCGGTTATTCTTGGCACCTGGTTCTTGGGTTCCTGAAATAACCGATGGCCTGCTTCCTTATGTTATTTTTTCTTTTCTTTGAGCTAGCTGGGAGCTTGTTCCCTCTGGATTGTCCTGTATAGGTGTATATTAGGCTTGTTGATTTTCCAGTTCGTCTATCTTTTTGATCTATATAATTCTAACATTTGATCAAAAAAAAAATAATTGTTAAGATTTGCTTTAGTGCTTAATCCTTATTATAGCAAGGAAGAGAAATAAATTGGAGTAAAATCTTATCGTTAATGTCAATTAACATCTTAAAAAATATATGTTTTGCTATCCAATCTCTTCATCAATATTTATTATATATTAGTTTGTTGTTGTATCTTTTCCTCTTTATTTGAGTTAGTCCAAACCTCTTTGATGTTTTGAGGTTACCCAACTTTATTCTTGCCAATATTTATGGCCAATAAAGAAATATCCTGATAAAGATAATACTAATATGGTGCTAGAAGATATTCAATTAGATATGTTTATACAATAACAAATGAGTTTGGCTATAGAAGCCTATAAGGATCAATTATATAATGATTACAATAATCATCCTAATATTTATTAAATATTTTATTAATTGTACTGAAAGCAACAAATTTTATTATTAAGTGACACTTTGATAGTCAAAACTCTTTTAGTGGTGTAAGGCTTGTTCTTGTATTTTATTTAATTTAATTAGGTTGAATAATTTCTCTCTCTAAACAATAATAAATAAATAAATACTTTAAAGATGAAAAAGAAAATATTTGAGTAAATGTAAAAAATATCTTGAAAAACAAGTTAATTTGAACATGATTTTTCTTGTCATTTTTCTCTAAATAAAAAACAAAATAATATGAACATATTTTCAGTTTTCTAAGATGAAAATTAAAAAAAAATCTTCAAGAAATGAACAAGATTTTTTATTTTCTATTGGAAAAGAAAAATAAGAGAAGGGGAAGAAAAAAATATATATTTTACTAAACATAACTTAAAATATAGTAGTAATGCTTTTCAATTAATATTGGTAAAATATCTATTTTATATTTAAAAATATATATTTTATTCCTTTTAAATTAAGAATGTATTTATTATGTGATTGGAGTATTGTATTATTTTAATTAAAAATAGATCATGATTTTTTAAAAAAAATTATATTAACACATTAAAATTATAAAAAAATAAAAATAAATTTGATATTCTTTAAAATAAAAAATAATTTGAAAAAAAACCTCAAATATTTTTATAAAAATATGTTTGAAATGAATTTTAAGATTTTTTTATGATTTGAATTTATCAAAATCATTTAAAATATATAAAACTAATACTTCCCAAAACATGATTTGAAAAAAACTTTTTCTCGCACTATTCAAGAGATTCAAATGAAAATCTGGAGGAGGCCCGTTTCTTTTATTTTCTCGCTCTACTGGGTACGACTCGATCAGGCTACTCTTAACACAGTTTGCTTCTCACTTGGTTCAGCTCTTCCCCCTCTTCAGCATCATGTCTCCTCCGAGAATTCTTCTTTGCGGTGACGTTTTAGGCCGGCTCAACCAGCTCTTCAAGCGTGTCCAATCGGTGAACAAATCGGCGGGCCCATTCGATGCACTCTTTTGCGTGGGGCAGTTCTTTCCTGACTCCGCTGAGCAATTAGAGGAATTCACGGACTACATTGAAGGCGGCGGCGGCCGCTCTCAAATTCCTCTCCCCACCTACTTTATCGGAGACTACGGTGTCGCCGCTCCCAAAGTCCTCTCCACTGCTTCCAGAAACTCCGCCAATTTAGGCTTCAAAATGGACGGCTTTAAAATTTGTGATAACCTTTTCTGGCTTAGAGGCAGCGGCAAGTTCACTCTCCACGGTATGGTTGGGTAGAGGTAGGGGTAGGGGTAGGGTTAGGGTTTTCTAAAACAACAAATTGGTATTTATTTTCTTGTAATTTACATTTACTGTGTATGTTGTTAGGTTTATCTGTTGTGTACTTATCCGGTAGGCAGTCATCAAATGGCCAACACTTTGGAACATACAGTCAAGATGATGTTGATGCGTTGCGAGCATTGGCCGAGGAACCTGGAGTTGTTGACTTGTTTTTAACATATCCTCGATGATTTCATTTGTTATTAGTGATTATATATGTATACATGTTGTTTGTTTTAACGATTGATTTCCTTAATGTCATTTTACTAATGAATGGCCCAGTGGTGTCACAAACAGAGCTTCTGCATCTGATATTCCTGCAGGATTATTGGATACTACAGGTTCTGATTCTTCCGTATCTGAGTTAGTAGCAGAGATCAAACCACGGTATGCAATGAGTGCTGATGAATCAACTTCTTCAACTGCATGCTTCAATGATGTTTATTTCTTCTTGTCTCTCTGTCTGTTGGATATTAGAATGGAGCATGTGCTTACTAAATACTGTTTTTCTCATTAAAGGTTGTTCTTTGTGGCAGCTACCACTTTGCAGGTACTAAGGGTGTTTTCTATGCTCGTGAACCTTACTCTAATGTTGATGCTGTGCATGTCACACGTTTCTTTGGTCTTGCTATGGTTGGAAACAAGGATAAGCAGGTTGAATTTGTGTTCTCAGCATGACTTATCAATACTTTTCTGCCATTTTGATGTGTTTTGGGACTACTTGAGGATACTCGTTGCAGTTTCTTTTTAATTTGAGTGGTTACATAAAGCTCCTTCGTTTTAATATTGAACTTGTTCAGCATGAATTTTTTACAAGATGGTGCTCATTTTATGAGTGATACTCTGACTAGCTTGCAGTTGTTATTCAACCTACTTGATTTAGAATTATCTTCTGGGCATTCCTTAACTGTTGGTTCCTGCACTGCTTTTCCCAGAAATTTATCCACGCCATTTCTCCCACTCCGGCATCTACAATGTCTGCTGCTGAGATTAGCATGAAACCTCCAAATACTACCTTATCTCCATACACATTAGTAGTAGATAAAACAGCTCTCGAAGAAGTCACAAAGAGGTCTACTGCTAGTATGTCAGATTCACAATATTGGAGGTACGATGTCTCCCATAAACGACATAAATCTGGATCTGGGGAAGGCAATAAGCTATGCTTTAAATTTATATATTCCGGTTCATGTCCACGAGGAGAAAAGTGTAACTTCCAACATGACATGGATGCAAGGGAACAACACTTAGGAGGTGTTTGTCTTGATTTCCTTATCAAAGGAAAATGTGAAAGAGGTCCAGACTGCAACTTTAAGCACAACTTGCAGAATGAAGGTGAGAGCCATTCTCGTAGGAGACGCGGCTCTGAAAATGATAATGGTAACAGGTTGGTTTTTTTTTTCTTACAATTAATTGTCTGTTGCTTAATGATGTTTCGTTTTGGTTCAAGTTATTTGAATCATCCTCTCTTGAAGCATGGAATGTTGATTTTCTTGTTTTGTTCTGCTATTTTTCTTGATTTTCCTGAAGTTGAAGGACTTAAATATGGGTCATTTTTGTAGCAATTAACCCTCTAACTGTGTTTCAGGTCAAAAGAGTGTTGGTTTTGTTTGTCAAGCCCCAACGTGGAGTCACATCTAATCATTAGCATAGGAGAATTTTACTATTGTGCGCTGCCTAAAGGTCCCCTTGTTCAAGATCATGTTCTGGTAATACCCATTGAGCATGCACCGTGTACCCTTTCACTAACTCAACAAAGTAACTCTGAGCTGGTAAAATTCCAGAACAGTCTCAAGTTATATTACAAGAACCGAGGAAAGGAAGCTGTTTTATTTGAGTGGATTTCCAAACGGAGTAGCCATGCTAATATTCAGGTAGTCATTGTTAATGTATTCAGATGCTTGATGAAATAAAATTGCTGAATTGCTTTCAAGGATCCATTGCTTCTATTGTCACTTCTACAAGAACTCGTTGCTGTGAAAAATCCATGGTTCTCTCTCCCTTACTCCTCTCTTTCTCCCAGCTTTTCTTGAAATATTTTTGTTGACAAGTGCACAAAGATCTTCACCTTGTGTTTTACTTCTTGACACAAGAAATACCTGCTATTTACTTCTTGACACAAGAAATACCTGCTAATTACTTCTTGATCCTTTATTTCTCGTAGGGTGTCTAGATCGTTTTGGTTGAATGATACAATAGCAATAATGAAAAATCTACTTCCATTATGACTACTATTTATTTTAGTATTGTTTTTATTAATCCTTGGTCTTCTACATTTTTTTGTTCTTTTCTCTACTTTTCCATAGGTTGTCCCTGTTCCATCAACCAAAGCAGCAGCAGTTCAAGATATATGTAACTTGGCTGCGGAAAAGTTGGGTTTTAAATTTGTGGTAATGAAGTGTAAGTTCTATCATTCTAGTTTTTAATGCATGTTATTACAGCAACTGGATGATGATTTGCATATTTTTTATTCCATGTACTCCTAAGCTTCATGACATGAATATGTATATCTTTTGGTTAAGTTTGGTTTCAAGTTTATTTTGAAGTTCAAGGTGCAAAACAAGCTTCAATTGTCTTTGGTCTTACTTCTGCATGATTTTAATTTCCTGGTCTGTAGTATCTTTTTCTAGTATAGGTGTTTAGTATTCTGTTAATGTTGACCTCAGCCACCTTGAAGACGGCTTGTATGGGTAATTTTGAGTAATACTTGATATTCTGTGGTTGGGTTAAAAAAAAAATTGATATTCCTTGGGTTTCAACAGCATTCTCATTCAGTTATCCTTGCAGTCAATAACAGTTCAGATGGGAGAGAATGGTTAAGGATGCAGTTCGATAGGAACTATAGTTTCTTCTATGTGGAACTCACAGAAGGTACAATACTGTCACATTCAGTTGAGGAGAATGAGAATTTTCCAGCCCAATTTGGACGCGAAGTAAGATGCTAAATCCAATTGCTTATTGTTTGATTTTTTTACTTTTGCAATGTGCATTTTTTTTGTGAGAAATGATAAGTTATGTTTGCATTTCTAATGAAAATTGGCTAATAAGCTGCCTATGTCAAACTAATTTACAGGCAGTAAAATAAATTCCACTATCCATTCACCTGGTTTTGCTATTATCTAGTCAAACCTTTATGTTCCAAAATAACTTTGATTTACTGCTTGCATGAATAATCCTTTTCTTTTAGGAAGTAATTAATGTGATTTCCAAGTACATGAAATCCTCTTGGTAATTATGAAATATTTTGCAGGTTCTAGCAGGCTTGCTGAACATGCCGGAGAGGGCTGATTGGAGAAATTGTGCACTTGGCAAAGACGAGGAGACAAAAATGGCGGAAGAATTCAAGAAACAATTTGAAGAATTGGATCCAAATCAATGATTTTGTCAAACAAATGATGGAACATGCCGGGGAGGCTTGCTGAATTGGATTCAACTAAGTAGTTTACCACTAGGTTCTTTAACTGATGGCGCTACTCACCTAAGGTACCCTAACCAGTTCCATTTTAGGCTGCCGGAGGTCAGTTAGCTTCATACCTGACATGCATTTGTCATTGGAACAGTTATGTGGATGCTTTAAAAGATGATCATCCACATTTATACGATAGTTTGCCAGGTGTATCTACTCTCTAAAATTATTTCTTTGTGATCGGCTTGTCGCCCATTTCTTATAGCCCATGGTTTAAGAGTGAATATTGGCTAGTGATTGCTGGGATTTGGTGGCTAGTGATTACTGCTTCAGTGGCTTACGTTCATATAGGCTTCAAGTAGCATATTGGTTAGTGTCTCGAGACAAGGACAGTAGATGAAGATGACGGGGACATTGGGGATATATTTTTACGTATTTTTTATTTTGAAATAATAGAAATTTATTCAAAAACTATTTTAAAAATAAATTTATTTTATATTTTCATCTTTATATCTTCAATTAAATATATTTATGGCTATTGTGTATCTGTTTTTTTTTTTTTTTTTTTTGTCTTGAAACATTAGAGTATCTCCAAGGAAAGCAAAAATAATTTGGTTTTCATTTCTTATTTTTATAGCTTCAAGGTGAGGGCCAAAATAGAGCCATTTCTGTGTATTGGTCAAAAAGCTAAAAATTTGTTTAATATATTTTTATTAATTGGAGTTACATTAACAGTTGTATCAATATAGGCTTTTCTAAATGGTTTTTTAAAAAAAAAAATTTGAGTGCATATATTAAAAAATATTATATTTATACTATTTAAAAAAAACTATTATCATTAATTTGGCTTTTCTAATTAGTTTTTTTTTTTATCTGGAGATGCTCTAACCAAAATCAACAGTTTTTGGCTCTCAAATATTTGACTATAAACTGTTTTAATACGTGTAGAAATATTATTTTAATTTTTTTTGATTAATTTCATTTAAGATCTAAATAAGTGAAAATTAAAATTAAATTGGCAAGTATTAATATTTTAGATTAAGGTGAATGGATTGCATATTACATTAATAAATCATATATTACAGAATCAAATAGAATTCAAAGTTTTTCTCAAAATTTGTAACATGTATTTTAGCAGTTTGGAAAATGGATGAACTTTTTCTTACCAGGTAATGTATTCTTATAAATTTTATCTACTCATTAAATCTCTTCCTCCAAATTAGCGTTTGACAAATTATTATTATTATTATTAAGTTCCACTCATAATTAATAATGCATGTATGTATGTTTTTAACATTTTGTTTTTTAAAATTCAAAATCAATAAAAAATAATAAGCTCAATATATTCAAATAAAAATATTATTTAATAGTCAAATGATTATATTACCGTGCAACTCGAAATATGGTAATACTAATTTATTTCTTTTACTAACTTTACGATTTGGAATATATAAAAAATAATATCAAGACTATACAAAACTTTTCGATAGTTATTAATCTTGATACAATGGCTCAAATCTAAACACGATTGAACTCTTTGTTTAACCATCGTTTTAAATTAAAACAAATCACATGAAAGTTTTGACATGACTTTATTAATTGAGCATGTTCAAAAATAAAATAAATAAATTAGGTTAACTCTAATTATCTTGTCAAATACACAATTTGGGTTATAAATTTTACTAGGTCAAATTAACTTTTTTATATTTTAATATATGATAAAAAAAAATATAAAAATCAATTTACTATTAAATTATTACTGAAAAATAAAATTAAATAAAAACTTCATGTTAAATAATAAAATTTAAAAAATATAAAAAAAACAAAAAAAGTACCTAAAGGTCCAATAAAAAAATTCAAAATTCAAAGGATCTAGTAATTGAGTCAACTCCAAATATAAATACTGTTTGGTAATGTGGTTGCGAGTGAGGTTCACCCGCAACCACATATCTCAGTGTTTGGTAACAGAAAAAAAAAAGGTGATTTCCATTGGTGGGACCCACCAATTTTCACTGTTGCGCCACAGGTTTGGGGAAGCAGCATTTTGCTGCTTCTCGTGGTGATTTCCTCTCAACAGTGGAGCCATGCTCCACTGTTGCATTGTTCACGTGAACATTTGTTTTTTTTTTTGAAAAACCAGTGTAGTTAATTTATTTTACTCGCACTGCTCACGTGAATGTGAACTTCTAATTTTTTTAAAAAAAAAATTAGTTTAAGGTGAATTAAATTTACTCATACTATAATCTCAATTTTATTCCTGATAATGTGTTACCTAATTTTATTGCACGCTCAAAAAATCATGAAAATTATAGTTCTTGTTGAATGAATTTTGTACGTAATGAAATTGTAAATTTTGTTTTAAAAAAATTGAGTTTTACTCGAAAAACTAGTATTTAATATTATTTAATAACACTATATAAATTAGAAGGATATCGCATGATGACATAGCATTTGTGGAATTTGATCGCAATTCCAATTATGTTCTTACCGGGTTCAACCCAGTTAAAAAAATTCAGTTTTTATTTTTATTTTAATTGTGCTTTATTCATTAAATTAAAAGGATATCGCTTGATGACGTAACAAAATATTCAGTTTTTGTTGTTGCGTGCTTAAAAAACCATGAAAAATATAGATATTGTTGGATAGATTTCGTATGTGATGACATTGCATGTAGTTTAATTGAATAATAAATAAATTTTGATATTAAATTAAAAATATTTTTAATTATTTTATAACCTCAATTTGAAAAGTATTTTTTTAACCAAACATATTAAACTACTTTTTGTCCAACCTCAATTTTAACCACAGTTTTAATTAAACATATATTTTTTCAAACCAATTTTAACTAAAAATACTTTTTATAAAATAAATTTTTTAAAATTATAAAGCAATCGTAATATCAAACACTCACACTCATACGCATGGCTATATGGGCCTAGGGAGGGGTGCAAGCCCTGACCAACCTTGCGACCTTTAGCCAGCAACACGCGCACGTCAACCAATTGAGTCATGACATGAAATTGTTATAAAATAATTAAGAAATATATTAACCCGGTTCATTGTTCATGTAAGCGATTAAACCAACCTTTAGCTTTTTTAGTAGAGCAGTACTAATACATGAAATGTCAACTCCAAATATATATGCCTTAGCATGATTTAAATTTGCTTAAATAATAGTTTCATTATTTAGTATTTTACCAAAAATAATATATTGAATTGAACATGAATAATCTTTTTTCATTTTGTTTTATAATATAGTTATCAAGATTTCTATTTAATTAATTTTCCTTTTCAAAATAAATGGTTCAGTTTTACTCTCTCTTTTTTTAAATAAAAAATACACTATAATTTTAAGAGAGTTTAAACTAAAAGATAGAAATCATGTCTTGATCAATTAAAGCTTGTATAAAGAAAATTAAAATTAAAAATTTACTTATTCTAATTAAATATCTAGGTCACAAATTTTTTTCTAAAACTATCAGGCTAATATACTATTTTTCAAATAAAATTTCTAAAATTATGCACATTGTTAATAAAATATTCATAAAATATTTACTAATATTTGTTTTTTAAAAAAAAAAGGTATATGAAGGGTATTAGTAGGTGTTTTTAAAAACATTATTTCAATCTTCAATTCTAAGATAAATTAATATATAAAAATAAATAAATAAATAAAAATAGCCTTAAAGTTAGACTTGATCTAGATGTGTTTGTGCTTGGTAGGTCAGACATACACTCTTGGATTGGAATAAATTAATTAAAAAACAAAGGTGAATGATGCATCACCACCTTGGCAGTGTCCATCGGTTGGATAATCATAACAAAAATAGAGTGATGATTTTGCCCCTCGTAAATCCAAAACTTTCAACTCTTTTTCTCTCTCCAAACACCCAAAAATTATGGAACAAACTTGATAAATCTTATTTGCAACCTTAAAACATGATTGAATTCGCCAAAATAGCTCAATAAAATTCAAGAACTGAATTATATTTTCCAGCGTTTGATTTCCTTTCCTTCATCATGTCAAGGCTTTTCACACCAACCAAACCTTCCTTGTGAAATCGAATACGGAAAACCAAGATTAACTATTTATGCACATAAAAGATAGGCTTTTGTTTTTTAACTACTTAGATGGTGGTCCAGTAATAAAAGTTTGGAATTAAAAAGTTTGTTCCCTCTGTGGTTTCAGGTTCGAACCATATAGTTGCTCATATGATAGTTATTGGAGGCTTACATGGTTGTTAACTTTAGAGCCCGTGAGATTAATCGAGGTACACGCAAACTGGCCCGAACACTCACGTTAAACTAGAAAAAAAAAAAAGATAGGCTTTTGAGACTATTCTCCCTCCTATTACTATTTCTAAAATATTTTCTACAACTATGCACATTAAGTTAATAAATTATTATTATACAATATTTAGTAATATAAATGGCATAAACTTATGGTGTAGGTGTGTGTTTTACAAATGATTATTTCAAACATTGGATTACAAAAAATGTAGAATATCTAAATTAAAAAAAAAATATTGGGAAGGGCCTTGAGAGCCTAGCTCAAACACACCAAGGCTCAGTATAAACTATTGTTATTAAACTCGAACCGGCCTAGCAGGTCAATTCGGGATCCGGTCGATCTGGTGACTGGATCGGTCTTGGTAAGGTAAAAGACCGGGATGAGCAAAAACCCGGCAAAACCCTGTTGACCCGTAACCTGAATAAGGTAAGATCCCAAGATATGATTTATATTATTTTCTAATAGTGTTATTGTAAGATTGAGGTGAATATTGAAATTTATAAATGATTTTTATTTTATTTTTTTAAAATTATTTTTGATATTAGAAAATCAAAATAATATGATAATACTAAAAAATAATTAATTTAAAATAAATAAATAAATAATAATTTTTTTCAAGAACAATTTTAAAATAAAAAAACAAATGCTCGTAGCTGGTCTAGGAAATTAATGCGCTTTCTTTGTCACGAAAGTTTACGTGAGAGAAGGGTTGGTTCCTTTGAGTGTTAGACTGGAGAGAGATCGGACCACTGCTCCTGTTTCTTTTCAGCCTTAACAAAGAGAAAAGCAACGAAGTTAAATATATGAGAAATAGTGAGCTTTTATTGCATATGGCTAGTGAAACAAAGTAGTTGGATCTTTTCAGGATGGTCCCAGGCCTTTATAATGTTGAGCTGCTTGAAACAAAAACAAAAAAAAAAAAAAAAAAAAAGGGAAGATTGAAGAGTGCGTGGCAAGAAATCTACGGGTTACATGATGTTAGTTTAATATATTATATAGCAAATTGGTTGTTCATCTTATATATATTTATTATCAATAAAAATCATTTGTGACTTTTCTAATATTTAGGGAATCATGACATGTTGCTAGACGTTGCACTTGATTTTAAAATATAAATTAATCAATTATTAAATTGATAATAAATTGAATTATTTGATTTATTTAATTCTATTTATTTAGAATTATAATTTATAATTGGGCCAACATATTAGAAACCTAATGTGTCACGGATATTAAAAACCATTAATAAGAAATCAAATTAAAATAATTAATTAAGTGTGACTTGATTGAAATAATTTAAGAAATTAAGCACTAGAATGTATTTAATTTAAGGATTATAATTCTAGTTTTAGAATAATCGAGTAAGGACTTGATTGATTAAATTTCTAAAATTATTCTTAAATAATATATGGATATTATTTAAGGGGCAAATAAAAATTTTGTTATTTATAGTGTTTTTAAGATTCCTTATAAATATAAAGCTACACCTCTTATTTTTCAAGAGGTTATCTGTTTGACAGAAAAACTATACAAGTTACAAAATAAAAACCTAGTACTCTAGGCGTAGCAATTTCTCTATTCTAAATAGAAATTTTTTACTAGTGGTTCGTGTAAATTACAGTTAGAAGTTAGATAATTGGACAACTTATGGTTTATAATAATTTTTTTAAAAAAAAAATTGTTCAAAATAAAAAAGTTCAATACTAAATCTCTAAAAAATTCTATGTAAATTTAACATAATCCTAAAGAATTCTAAATAATTTTATTTTATTATTTTCAGTGAAAATATAATATTCCAACACATGACTCACGATGACCCTTTTGCTTTCCAATTAGGAATGGTCCACCAGAAATCCTTGTGGGGATAATTTGTGGTTTGTCCACGTAAAACAAGGACATCCTTTAATCGCTGAATCCCCTTTTCTTTTTTATCCTTTGAGTTTAAATCTTGGGATTAATTTTTTAAAAAAATAATTAAAATTGCCTTTTCTTTTTGTATATCTTATAAATTGCTCTACTCTTTGACAGTTTATATACATGCCATGTTTAAATTCGTCACAGAAACGTGTAAAAACTACTCATGGGGGGGGTGTTTGCATAGATGACAGAATCTTTTTTTTTCTTATTTAAAAAAAAAGAATGGCAAAGAAATAATTAATTTTGGACGGTAGAGGTTCTTGGAATAAAGAAAATGGCACCATGCGGAAAAGAATATGCATCCGGACAACAGGCAAATAGTTGTCTCCTTTTGTTAAACAATAATTTACAACTTTAAAGCCTGGAGGACTTCCTCTCTCTCTCTCTCTCTCTCTCTACACACACACACACACGTGTCGTGCACGTGTTTCTTTATATTTTAATTATTGTTGATAAACAAAAAGTAGAAGAAGCTATTAATTATATTAGTTACAAAACCTGCTCTCAGCTAGCAAGATTACAGACTGTTGGTGTTAGCTCTTTAAAATGTTGCGTTTTTCCTCTTTCTAGCTAGAAGGGTTTTTTTTTTTTTCTTCTTTGGGTACACGCATTGGTTTGCCTTCTTTCCTTTCCCTCTTTTTTTTTTTTTAATAATTATCCTATTTTTCATTTTTTTTTTTGGCTAAGACTAAGTTTATTCACCGTGTTTTTGTTGTGGGTTGGATATAAAATTTTTAAAATATAAAAAAAACATATTTAGACCGTTAAAAGTTTTTTGATAATATTATTAAACTCGGTATAATGGTTTAAACTTGAAAAAACCCTACTCAATTCTTTAATTAATATTTAGTTAGTTTTTCAATTTCATGACCTAAGTTATAGACTCTACTTGGTTAAATTAATTTTTTTATTTCATTAAATGATAGAAAATACAAAAATTAATTTGCAATCAACCTAATATTAAAGGATAAAGTTCAATAAAAAACACACACGAAGGTAGTGTTTGAGATTGTGATAGAGATTGCTTTTCAAATTGTTTTTTGTTTAGAAATGCATTAAAATAATATTTTTTTTATTTTTTAAAAGTTATTTTTAACATCAGCACGTCGTCGAAACAATCTAAAATCACAAAAAAATAAATTTAAAACAAAATCAAAATAAAAATTTTTTAAAAGTGATTTTTAACGTAAAAATAAACACACTCTAAATGATATAATTAACAACAAAAAGAAAAACCAAAATATATATATATAAAAAATACCACAAAATCCCAACCCGATTCTTTGATTATTTATTAAACCATTTCATTAATTACAATAGGAATAAATGAACTGAAGAGGAAAAAGAGTGATCTGTCCTCCACCCCACAAGGGTTAGGAGACTATGGGCATCACCCCCACAGTCCACACTATCAAAAGTAATCTTGGATTCGTCCTCCTCCCCACAACGAGAGAGGATCACCTCATCCACTTCCCCAGTAGAACATCAAATTGAAAATTTAATTTGGCTTTTTATTTTTACTATTAACCAATGGTACCTCAATCATCAAAATATTTCTTATATAAATGCTCTAAAATTTAAATCTTAAACCTTGAAGATATGATTTGCAGGCTTTATACATTAGACAAAAATGATTTTTGGCCTTGTAATGATTGCGAGAGAACATTGGATTGTCCATGCTTTAAAAAAAAAAGAAAAAAGAAAAAACAAACAATTTTATTGTTAAACCACTTTTCTAAAGAAGTGTCATTAAATATTCTTGATGGGAACAAAAAGCTATTAACACGTAGAATATACTCTTAAACATTTATAAGTTTTTTATTAAGGTTTTTCAAAATTGCAATTAAAATGTGTAATTTGATTCCAAAAAATAAAATAATTTTCAAATAAATTATTGTGAACCCTATAAGGGGTAATGAACAATACCTAAATCATCTAGGGCATGGAAGCAACTAGTAATCAAATGATGGTTTAATAAATTCCATCAAAACCATGTATGATAACTTATGATGATAATGTGGGTGTCTTCTGATTATTGTTAAAAAAATAAGAATAAATAAATTAATCAGAAACAATTTTATTTGAAAGAATCTATAACAAAATAAAGAGACAATTTCAATTACATAAGACATTTTAATTCATTCATCATAACCAATGAAAAATATAACTCTTTTGGTAATGAACAGGGAGCAATTTTATTCACAGTTTGAGTTCATCTTTCATCAATGATGCTAGATGAAGGGTTACTAGATGATCTTAGAGGTGTGCTTCATAGACATCATCTAGTAGGTCATTTGAAGATTATACCTGTAAAAATTACTAATAATTGTTGTCCTTTTAAACTTTTTTTTTTTTTACAAAGCTTAACTTTGCCACACTTGAAAGTTAAGAAATTTTCATACTAAGCTCTTGCATTTTCATACTTTTTTTCTTATCAAGATTTCCCTACCTCCTCTTTCTTTCTTTTTTTTCTTAAACTTTTCCTTATTTCATCTAAATCTTCTACTTAAAGAATGCTTTTTATAGTAATAACAAGAGTGATTTTTGTGATGGTTGTGGAAGCAATAACATTATTTTATATGTTGTTTTATGCTCTCTTACATGTTATGTTATTTTTCCTCCTCCTTAAAAAAAGTTGCTTATACATTAGAGGGTATAAACGAAGGTGTTAACAAAGAGGCCATTACCATTATAGGTTAGAAGAAGGTGAAAATAGGGAGGTTCAAGATAATACTCATCTCCATCAACACTGTTTATATAACTTTTTTTTTTGTTTAATATGAATATCCAGACTAATTTTTACGTGTCTTAACAAATCTTATAAGTTTTAAAATTAACGATCATATAAATCTACCATAACCATTATATAAATAACTATAAAACAAAGATTCTGCACCTTTAAACTAGCGTATGTGTCCACGCTAAGGGTAGAATATTCAACGTGATATGGACTACACTGTCTTGTATCATGTGCCATGAATTAGAAGGTCAGCAGGTGGAGGTCCCGACCAATCACATACATGTGGGTTAAATAATGCATTTATCTTAAAATATATAGAAAAATCAATTTAAAAAAAAATCAATTCGTTTTAAAAATACTTTTACAACACATGCCTAGCAAATAAAGAACACGGGTGGAAGTCATGTGTCAGATTTGTTTACTCATTAAAACACCTCGTTCTCTCACTGTCACTGTCTCAGAGGATCAACGAAAAAGACAGAAACCACGAAAATGGAGTTAAGCAACTCCATTAACACAATCCTGAAGTTTTAAAAAGTTCCATTTAATTCCCATCAACACACCACTCAAATCTTATCTTCCCTGTTAATTTAATTTATACATTAACCAAAATTCACATTTCTCTCTCTCTCTCCCCCTCTCCCTCTCTGCCCCACCTAACTACCCAAACCTTTTTCTGCCTTCTGTTGCACAGCTCACAGTTAGCATGTTCTGTTGGGTTTATTTTGGGGTCAGTTTAGTTTTATTGTGTTTACGAATGAATGTTAAACTCATGTCAGTGAAAGCAGTTTTTTTTTTGTATATATTTTTTATTATACATGTCAATCTTTCAAAAGTTTGGAGCATGAACTTCAAATAAATTTGGGTTCTTTTGGGTTTTTATGAATAATTGCTTTCCTTGCAAAGCTTGTGTGTGGTTGCTAAATAATCCAATCTAACCTCCTTTTTGTTATTGCTTCAAGTTATCTTTCACTCCATTGTCTTATTATCATAACCAAAAAGTAAAAAAAACTAGTCTTTCTTTGCCATTTAGTTATTATTGTTTTAATTTCAATTGCTTTGTGATTTTTGAGGAGGGCCATCTAGACTTTTTGAAATTGTGGTGCTTGATGGGATGGGGTTGGTGATGGTGCCAGCCATTCTTCAGCTGCTGCTCAAACTCTGTGCCATTGGCTTTGTTTTCACAGTTCAAGGATCTACTGGTAAATTTATGATCTTTACTCTTCTTTGTTAGAATTGGATTAAATTAGGATTTTTTTTCATCAAGCAATCATTTTGTTTATCTGGGTTTATCAAACTTCGTGTTGCCAATGCTAATGTGAAGAAGCTGACAATAGATATAAGAGTTTATAGGAACCAAATTGGACTGTGGTGTCTTTGTTGATCTGAGATTGTTTACTAGTAGTGAACCAAAAACTTAATAAAAATGCTCCCCCCCCCCCCCCCCTCAATTTTGTAACCGTAGATCAGAGCTTGTAGATGTAATTGAGACACCCAAGGGAGCTAGATAATAGTTATACCAATCTGTTCTCTTCCATAGTCCCGCTCACGGCTCAACTATGGAAATGCATTACAACAATTATCGTGAGCTGCTTCCATAGTTTTGATGGTTCTTGGAACTTCATACAATTCAGCGGCATTTCTTCTGCTGCATTGATACGTCATCTTGCTTTGATTCCCTTGCCCGCAGTCTGATTTGTTAAAAATTTCTCATATAGTATAATGCTTCTCTTCAAGGACAAAGATATCCAAGTTATGGAGTCTTAAAATCAATAGAGTGCAGATCTAATGAGTTGTCATTTGAATTCTTCTTATACATAGACTAGAAAAACATGGATACTTAACCCCATAAGAAAAAGAAAATTCTGCTTCATGATACTAGCAGAACCAAATCATATGTGCTAATGTTGTTAAGAACTCTGCTCTTGTGTCTTTTCTGGTTGTAATTTTTCAAATTGAATATTTTAGTTTGAAACTTACAATACATGCCTAGTTTCATATATGCTGTTTTAAATCTGGTACTCAATCTTTTTTCAGGTGACAAGATATCCCCAACTCCAGCAATTGTTTCTGATATTCCTCCAATTGACGGAACGCCTGGTCCCCAACTTGAGCCATTCAGAAGCAGTGCACCAAGCTCAGAGTCTCAAACAAATGGTAACTAGCATAAACTATCACTGTAAACTGTTACTAATCTCGAGAGCATTTTATGATACTTTTGGTTTGAAAATACAGGGTCCCATTTACCCTCCCCACTTGCATTGCCGCCACTCACATCTGCCCCAGTTCCCCAAACAATCACAGGGCTTGTACCATCACATTCCCCTAGTCCTCCAGAAGTAACAACTCCTCCCTTGATTTTTCAAGGACATGTACCATCCTTGTCACCAAGTATTTCAGTTATATCTCCAACATATAATACAGCTCCTCCACCCACGCTTAATCAAGGTCATGAGCCACCCAAGCCGCCAAGTGCTCATCGAAGAGAGGCACCAGTTAGGCAGACTCCTGTCTCTGTGTCGAGTGCTCCAGGTATATAACTTTGTAATGCTTGTTTTGTTGAGTAATTTCAATTTGACTTTGGTTCTATAACAAGTGCCTTTGTTACAATGTCTGGTTCTAGCTGCAGTACCTTCAGGACAGTCTCCAGAAAATTCAACAGTCAGCCAATCAAGTGCACCCAAAGCTTCATCACCAAGTTACCCTAAAAAAGATATATTTTTCAGCGGTGCTCCCATCCTAGAAGCAATTGCTCCAGGTATAGATTTATTATTGTTTTGTGACTCTTCTGGTAGAATCTATTTCAACAGGTTCCTAATTCTTTTTCTTGTTCTCCTTTGTTTTTTTTTTTTCCCAAACACGATATCAGCTGTGTCTCCATCAAGGAAATCAAAACAAAATCATCCAGCAGTTCCCCCAATTGCACCAGCAGCAAGGCCACCTGGTGTGCTTTGATACATTCTATATATATGAACAAGTCCTTTCTTTCTTTTAATTTTTCCTTCCAAAATTTCAAATTAATGAATTATGTTGGTTCTTTTATTTTGATAACAGCAGTTCCGGTTTTATCACCAATTGGAGCAATGCCACAAAATTCATCAGCAACCCACCCAATTATGCCTGGAGAATCCCCTTCTACATTGTCAGGTTCTGCTAGAGAGAAAAACTGCAAATTTATTTTCATTTGTGAAGTTGTTCCTTTAGCATTGAACCATTCCACATCTTCAGTTTCAATGTCTGCTGAACTTTGTAATACAATGAATGTGTCAATTGAGAGTCCATGGCCGAAGGAATGGGCAAAAGTCTTCTCTCAGCAACCTTCTTTTGCTTAATTTATAGTGATGTGTCACCAGGCCTGTTATAAAACATGGTCAATGTGACTAAAACGATAATGCTGCTTTAAATAATAGTTTGAAAATTGCCATTACAATCTCCAAAATTGATGGAATGCAGCTTTATTCCATGATCTTGGAAAACAATTAATGTGTATTTGGAAAAAGCCACTAGATATGTCTTTTTTGTTTTTTTTTTCAACTCACATTCAATAAGGTCACTTTGAGTACCATGAAAAACTCATTTTCTTATTCTTTTTGCTTTTATTAATCATTCTTCCCAATTGAAATGACTAATTATTTCAAATGTTGTTGCATTGTATGAATTTAATGACCATGTCCTTGAAAAGCACTTGATGTGTACTTGGAAAAAGCTATTAGATTATCTTCTATGTTCTTGTTGTCATATCATAAGTTAGGCCTTTGTGTGCAACATGAAAACTTAATTTCCTCACCTTTTCTCTTTATTTTAATCATTTTGCCATTTGAATGACTAATTATTTGTGTTGATGTGGCACTGGCACTGCATGACTTGATGACTATCACATGGATTACAAGACTAGGTGCCATTCCAGATAGTTTTACTGGAACTATTTTCATATATGCAAACTCTTTAGACTTGGGCAATGTTACACATTATTCTCTCTCATACAACATTGCAGGTCCAAATGTCTCCTACTCCTCTGCTTCTACCCCAAGCATTGACCATAAAAAAAATGGAATTCCAGTGTCTGCACAACCAAATGGAACTTTACCTCCCTTGAGTCATTCTCCAGCTAAAGGTATACTTTCTTGCAAGAAAATTTCACCAGAATCAATTATATGAAAAACTAGTATGAAGTCTAGGAATTTAACAGTAAAATTTGCCAGTTCTTTTTCTGCTGTTGCTCCTTCATGAAAAGCCGTGAGGCACACTCTAATGAGTCTCTTGTTTCACCTTTGTTATCCCCTAAACCACCTCTAGATAAATGGCATCACTCTCTTGCGCCTTCACCTTCTATCCCCTTTCATAAGCAAAACTATGAAAGGAGCAAGATAAGTGACTTTTCTCCTTCATTCTCTTATACAACATTTGCTCCCTTTTTAAAACAACAAGGTGTTAAGCTTCTCGAAATGCATATACAGAGTGAAAATGATAAATTTTAATTTTTTTTGGGAGTTCCAAGATCTTGTTAGATAGATCTAGAGTTGTTTAAGGTTTATACAAAAATTATCTAAAGATTAGATGTTCTTTTCGGCTTTGAATAATTGCTTCAAGGTTGAGTTGTCGCAAACTACAAGCTGTTCAAGTGTTCAACTTCTAACAATAATCCACACAAACCACCAGTGATAAATTTTTTAAACCCTTTTCGGAAAGAGGGGTTGCTATATCTTGTGTTTTTCAGGTGTTTTATAACCTACGGAGTTTCTGTATTTTTTACTACTGTATAGGAAATAAGAGGTATAATATTCTATTTATAATAAAACCTGAAAACCTTACATATGGTAAAATATCAATTTGCTTCCTGAATAATATCATATATATTATTTCAAGATAATTTTAGAAATTTATTCAACTGAGTCCCTAATTGATTTTTCTAGGTTTAAAATTATAATTTCCTATATAAATTACATTATAATCCTCAATTTATAAAATTTATTTATAATCAAATTACATTTGATTAATCATTCCATTATAGTTTTTGACTAATGGTTGTTGTGTGTTTAACTCATTAGGTTCTCTAATAAGTTGGTCTAAATATAAATTACAATCCTAAATAAAATAGGATTAAACAAATTAATTTATTATTAATTCAATAATTGATTAATTTATATTTGAAGATCAAATATAATGTCTAACAACCTGTCTTGATCTTCAAATATTAGGAAAGTCATAATTGGTTTGATTTAACCTTTCAATGATCAATTTCTCTGTGTAATTATTATCTCTTCATCAATAATGTTTCGATTTAGACTTTATAGCATGGAGTGTGTCTACTATGTCAACTCATGTTTGTTATTAATATCATAGTCATTAATTCTTTGAATAAGATTTAAAACTTTTATTCCATCTTGCACAAGGATATACAATCAATACTAATTGAGAATAAATGAAACATTTTCTAATTCACCTAGGATGATAAATCTTTTCTTGACTATTCAAATATCTTTATATAGTTTATGTTATACTCAATATTTGCTCATTTGTTATTTTTTATTAGGACAACGTGTAGAAAAATCAAAGCATAACATTCTCTATATAAGATAACTTAATGATCTTAGTCTAAGGATCACTTACACAACCATCACGGGAGACTTTTCATAGGCACAAGTAATCTCTCCATATGGAATCCTTATGTCGGTCAGTCAGTATACATGTCACCTGACAAACATCTACATATTAGTTATAGGTATCCTACATACCTCAGCATATGAGAACAATTGTTTCTTTTCATAAAAGAAAAAACATAATATATATCAATTTTAACATCTCTAATTAATGTCTAGTATTAATAGAGTATCGACTAACATTTAGAAACAATGTTTTGATACAATAGGAATCTCATAATTATAACTACTTTATAATTTTTATTGCAAAACATTTTTGTTCCATGAACTTTATATTTGCTCTAGATTCATTAATTAAATATTATATTTATTAATTAAATATTTGATGAATATTAAATATAAATAAAGTCTTTATTAAAATTAAATATATTTACATGAATAAAATCAATATCACGTGTAACCAACCGATTAGTTACAAGACATATACACTAACACAAGATCATTTGAGAAGTTCTTAAATTAGATAACCATGTGGTATGCAATGTTCTTAACATTCAGATATTTGGTTTGATTGTGTTTTGATGCCCTTTACAGGACCAGTCATTATTTGGTTTGATTGTGTTTTGATGCCCTTTACAGGACCAGTCATCCCACTGTCATTTCTTCCAATAAGCCGGCATAGACAATATGCTCCTCCACCTCTTAGTTCTCCAGGTATCATAATAGTTGACTGTTTCAGTAGTTTATATTTACAGCATGTAGCTTGAAGGTCGTTTCAGTTTCTAATGCAGTTCCTGTATGGTAAATTCTTCATTTAATGCATCGCATTACCCCTTTCCTAAATCAGTGACCAATATCTCACCTGCTCCTTCACCCTCTCCAACTGCAGTATCTGGTTGGACAAAAAGTAAGAAAAGCTTGTCTTCATTTTGTTTTGTTTTCCCTTTTTAGTTCATTATGCATTACATTTACTTATTTCATTCATTACATGCTCAAACGCTTACCTTTTGATTATCTTTACATTTCCAAGTGCCAGTTCTTTCCCCTGAAGCTACTCCTCTTGGGGTTTCTTCAAGGACTCCCAAGATGCCCCCCCTGCCACCACTCCACACATTGCCGCCTCCACCTCCTAATGAAGGTACACAGATATGTGCTTACAAGCTTCTCTTCTTGTACTTTAAAGTTTGTTTATGTTGTCCCTATAATGTTCCTTATCGTCCTAAATGAAATGCACATGCTCATCGAGTCTTAAATGTAATGCACGTGCTCATCTCTGCAGATTGTTCAGCAACTGTGTGCACAGAGCCGTACACAAATACTCCTCCTGGGTCACCATGTGGCTGTGTCTTGCCCATGCAAGTAGGACTGAGCGTTAGTGTTGCACTGTATACCTTTTTCCCTTTAGTTTCAGAGCTTGCTCAGGAAATTGCCACTGGTGTTTTTATGAAACAAAGCCAAGTTCACATTATTGGGGCCAATGCTGCCAGCCAGCAGCCAGAGAAGACAATCATCCTCGTTGACTTGGTTCCCCTTGGAGAAAGATTTGATAATACAACTGCCTTTTTTATTTATCAAAGATTTTGGCACAAACAAGTGGTTATAAACCCTTCCTTTTTTGGTGACTATGAAGTATTATATGTGCGCTATCTAGGTATAAGAGTTCTTTTTAACGTGAACAATTTTTTCCTTTTCTTTTTATTATTTTTTTTCCTAGATATTTATCTAAAAGTGCTTCATTTATAGGTTTACCTCCATCTCCACCTTTGGCGCCTTCTGGAATTGCTATAATTGATGATGGGCCATATTCTGGCAATGACAACAATGCAAGGACAATAAAGCCCCTAGGGGTTGATGTACATAGGAAGCATAAAAATGGGCTTGGTGGTGGCTTGATTGCTATTATTGCTCTGTCAGGTTTTGTAGCACTAGTTTTATTCTCTGCTGTTGCTTGGGCATTGCTGTTTAGACATAGAGACCGTGCTAGTCAATCAGAAACAGTCCTGCAGCCTTTCCCACCCTCAGTTGTGAAACCATCAGGTAATACTTGTATTTAAAGCCTGTTGCAGTTTAGCCTATCAGCTTGAAGAATCAATGATTTTAAGGAGTGAAACATTAAACTTATGGAACATTCAGAATTTGACTGATTAGGTAGCACAGTGATGGAACTTGACAAGGTAAAACAGAGAAAAGGAAGTTATGGAATGTTGAAAAATTCCAAGTTTATACAAATATGTTATTTATATATTGGACTTCACATATCAGTTTCATATTTTACATGTTTTCCTTGTGCATTTAACATGCTTTAGTAGATAATCATTGTGCTTCTATTCTAATACGTTTAATTAAGTAATATATGGAAATATGAACAATTCAAAAGTCTTGCTTCATTTTGAAATGAAAAGGGAAAACACAATTTCCAGGTATTGCTGGGTCATTGGTTGGAAGTGGTCTTAGTTCTGCCTCATTATCCTTTGGATCTAGTATTCCAGCGTATGCAGGATCTGCTAAGACCTTCAGCACAAGTGACATAGAGAGAGCCACCAATAGCTTTGATGCTTCAAGAATACTTGGGGAGGGTGGCTTTGGGCGTGTTTACAGTGGTGTTCTAGAAGATGGGACCAAAGTTGCAATAAAAGTTCTAAAGAGAGATGATCAGCAAGGTGGTCGAGAATTCTTGGCAGAGGTTGAGATGCTTAGCCGCCTTCATCACAGAAACTTGGTCAAGTTGATTGGAATATGCACAGAGGAGCGTTCACGCAGCTTGGTCTATGAGCTAATACCAAATGGCAGTGTGGAATCTCATCTACATGGTAGCACCCTTGCTCTTTCTGAGCACTCATATTTGGATAGAGAAAGTTCTCTTAAAAAAAAAGGGTCAATGTCGTACAACATGAATATGCTTGTCTGTATGTTGTTTATTTATCAGGGGTTGATAAAGGATCTGCTTCTCTTGATTGGGATGCTCGGATCAAGATTGCACTCGGTGCAGCTCGAGGTCTAGCTTATCTACACGAGGATTCAAGCCCTTGTGTGATACACAGGGACTTCAAGTCCAGCAACATTTTGTTGGAACACGATTTCACACCAAAAGTCTCAGACTTCGGTTTGGCTAGGACTGCCTTGGATGAGGAAAATCAACACATATCAACACGTGTAATGGGAACTTTTGGGTAAGAATTCATCTTCCAGACTTCATGAAATCCTATTATATCACTTTAGTTAAATGACTCCACCAGACACATAACACTAAGGCCTTACAAGGTAATGCCCATGGTTGGTAGCTTGTCATACCTTAATCATGTATTGGGTGGTAACTAGCTCTGAGAGAACAATAGATGGAGGTGACATGCTCATTGTATACTATACATGTATCTGCATAATTGCTCAGCATTCTGGATGTTGCTGGATGTCCCGGGTTTAGATTCTGCTGCCAGAAGTTCTATATGACCATATTATGGTTTTAGAAGGTACAACAGGTACAAAACGAGTTAGCTTCTGCTCCTTGTTCTAGAAAGTACAATAGTTGCCACCACATTGTCTTCTAACTAGATGGTTGTAGAACATCTATGAAGCATAGCACCTGTGTCCAGATCTCTGTTGTGCAGGATCTGCTCTTAAGCTCTTCTAATGACTGAGATGCTCATCCTGACCTACCATACATACAAACAGCTATTTGGAATTCATAACATGTCTTTGGCAAAATAGATTTGAATGTCCATAAATTGCATGTATCTGTATCAAATAAAATTAAAGCTCGTTGAAATGATGCCAAGGTGAACTTCTGAATTTGGATGTTCTTCAAACCAGACATCTTGGTTGGTAATGATTATATTGACCTGCATGAATTGTAACTCGGTAGCTTTTAGTTTCCCTTTTTAGGGGAAAAATATTTCTTGGATCAGCTCAATTTTGTTTTTTTAAATGTCAGACAGGGATACGTCAGGCACTGTTTTAAAATTTAAGCGACCTCCAAACTGATCTATAGCTTACTTTAAGTTCCTCCATTTGAGTTGTGTTGGTGTTTTATTGAATTTGATGATTCAATTTGCTTAATAAATATTTCATCCAGGTATGTCGCCCCAGAGTATGCAATGACTGGCCATCTTCTTGTGAAGAGTGATGTTTACAGTTATGGTGTAGTCCTTCTTGAGCTCCTAACAGGACGCAAACCAGTGGATATGTCCCAGCCACCTGGTCAAGAGAATCTAGTTACATGGGCCCGTCCGCATCTAACAAGTAAAGAAGGGCTGAAATTAATTATAGATCCGTCTCTAGGATCTGATGTGCCTTTTGATAGTGTAGCAAAAGTAGCAGCTATTGCATCAATGTGTGTTCAACCAGAGGTATCGAATCGTCCTTTTATGGGCGAGGTTGTTCAGGCCTTGAAACTAGTATCTAATGAGTGTGATGAGGCAAAGGAACTGGATTCCAGAAGTTCCAGTCAAGGTTTGTCTATTGACATGGATGCGGAGGTCAGTGCTGTCTCAGGACAGCTGCGCGGTGCTTTCCAAAATCACGCCCTAGTCCTTAATTATGATTCTGAGCCAGATATTGAAAGGGGACTCTCAGTTTCAGATTTGCTCAGTACTTCAGTCGGGTATGGAAGGGAAGGCTGTGGATCATTGAGAAGATGCTCATCAGGTCCATTGCGAAAGGTAAGGGGCAGAGAGTTATTGCGAAAAATGAGATTGACAGGGGAAAGTGTGAGTGAACGTGGGACAATCTTCAAAATGTGGCCAGGTTCACATTGAGAGCTAGATTTTCCCTTTTGTTTTGTGAACTTTGACTTTCCTGGTTTTTAATCTCAAATTCTTATACTGTAAGCAAGCATTTAGTCAGTCCTCCACAAGAACAAGAATGGGTGGTGGCCTTGCAAGAGCATAAGCGATTATCGTGGAATGCAGAATGCCAGAATCCATCACTTCAGGACAGTTGCAACATTGTTTTAAATAAGGTTCGAAGGTAACAGGACATGATCCCATACAAGACATTCATTGTCTATGCTCAATTGCAATGGCGGAATTGCGGCAATAACACGACGATGTGAACCATGGGATATATATGAATTCAATGGTGTATCAGCTTTAATTCTTCAAAGTTGCCATGCACCAGTGCAGGTGATTTCCTGCCTTCCGGTCTGTTTGACTCTTTTTTTTAAATCAAGTTAAAAAAGCCAATAGTTGTTAATTTTAAAAATAAATATTCATGTGTCTATTAAATATATTAAAGAACCAGTTGAAGTTGTTAAGTGAGACTTCAATAATAATTTTATATTACTCTAATAGGACATATAAGTGAAAGTATTTTTAGATTTGAAATTTGTATATATTCATGATTATGTTGTGTTTAATTTTTTTTAGTAATTTAATTAATTAAAATTGGTGTGATGAGATTTGAATTTGTGACTGTTTGGTTATTAAGATTTTGATATTATTTCTAAATAATCTCAACCTAAAAGTTTAAGCTGCAAGGTGAAGCTTTAAAAATAATTCTATATTACTCTCTAATAAATAATAACATTAGTTGTTCACTATCAAACAAGAAAAGGAATGCTGAAATTGATCTACAATAGTAAGATTAACCAGCTTAAGAATAGTTCAAGTTGATTTGGGAAGATATGAAGCGAGGAAATTAGAAGTCATGATTAAGAGTTAGAAGTTATGATTGGAAAAAACAATTGATTATAGAGATAAGAGTTTGTGTAATTGATTAGAAAATTAAATCTTATTCTAAATACGAGTCTTTAGGTAATTACATTGGGAAATATTATAAATTATTTAGAAAATATATGATTGTCTTTGTATCCACTTTATAGCCAATCGATTGGTCAAATAAGATATTGATTTTTTTTTTATGTAAAAGCATATTTATTATTAATAAATATTTTTTTATATATTTAATATTTATTTATATTTGATTAATAAATCTAATATTTGATTAGTAAATCTAAAGTAAAGATAAAAGTTCTTGGATCAAAATTGTTTTGCAAAAGAAATTATAGATCGGTTATAATCACGAGATTCCTATTGCATTAAAATATTTTTTTTATTTTTTTTGTCAATATTCTATTAAGACTAAACATTAATTTGAGTTGTTGATATTGATACATGTTATGTTTTTTTATTTATAAAATATAGTGGTTGTTCTTGAAAGCCGAGGTATGAGAGATCTTTATGAAATGAAGAAAGTGTTCTTGTAAGTTAAGGTGTGAGAGATATATAAAGCTAATATATAGGTGTTTGTTAGGTGACATGTATACCGAGCTGACCCGTATGAGAATTTCATATAAAGATATCACTTGAGATTACTAAGTTATCTTACATAGAAAATATTATGCTTTAATCCTGAACAAGTAAGTAGATATTAAGTATATTATGAACTATATAAAGGTATTTGAGAAATCAAAAGAGGATCTATCACCCTAGATGAATTAGAGAAGATGTTTCACATGTTCTCAAATAATATTAATTATGAAATCTTTGCGTATGGTGGAATGAGATTTGAAATGAGTTTCAAATCTTATTCAAATATTCAATGGCTATAATATTGAGAACAAACATGATTTAACAAGGTAGATATATTCCATGCTATAACATCTAAATTAGAATATTCTTGAATAAGGGATGATAATTACATTAAGAAACTGCTCATTGAAAGATTATACAAATCATTTATTACTTTTCTAATATTTAGGAGATCATACACGTTATTTGACATAACATTTGATCTTTAAATATATATCAATTGATTATTGACTTAATAATAAATTCAATTACTTATTTTATTTATTTTAGTTTATTTATGATTATGATTTATATTTGAGTGAACTTATTAGAAACTTAATGGGTCACACACATGAAAAATTATTAGTTATAAATTAAATTAAAATAACTAAGCAAGTGTGATGTTATGCTTATAAATAGATTTATTAAGTTTATAGGGTTATTAAATTTTTCATTTTAAGAACCTAATAAACCACACTTTTCATTTATAGGGTTATTAATTTTTTTTCTATTAATAAAATATCATGTATCATATTTCTTTATAAGTAATGAGAGATTGCATATTGTACACTCTCTACCTATAAAAATAGGTAGAGTAAAAAAAAAAAAAAGAGCTATCACTTAAGGAATAGAGTAAAAAAAATAGGTTTTAAGAAATTTTTTATTGGTGTTTCGTATGGATTATTGCTAAAGGCAAGAAACTTGGATGATTTGTGGTTTGCGATAACTTAGCCTTAAAAAAAATTAATCAAAAGAAGATCTCATCTTTATGTACTTTTCACATAAACTCTAAATTATCCTAGATTGTCTAACGAAATCTTTAGAAATCCTAGAGAAAAAGAATTTATTGTTTTCACTGTATTTATATGTTACAGGAAACCCAATAATATGTTGATAGGAATGCAAATTATATTAGGATGCATATTGTGATTTTATGATTTGCTTTAAATAGTTTATATATGGATAAAAATTGAAGTTCACATAGGATTCCATCTTTGTAATAATATTGTTTGTTTTTGCGTTTTAAAAGCACTTTTGAAAAAAATTGAAATTTTTTTTATTTTTTTCTTTACTTTAAATTAATTTTTTTTTGTGTTTTCAGATCATTTTGATGTGCTGATATCAAAAATATTTTTTTTAAAATAAAAAAAAATTATTTTGATGCATTTTCGAGTGAAAAGCACTTTGAAAAGTAACTGCAACCACACTTCTAAATTAATTATGATTTGAGCATTGCAATTTGTGGAATCTGAAATGTCACACCTAAAGGACAGAGCATGCTTCATGTTCAAATGATTTATTTAACAACCATTTTAGATAGAAAAACATGGTTGATATTTTAGGTAATGATTTTTATTTATCATATCATTTGTGATTGGTTTATTCAAATAATTTTAGCATTAAAATGATAAGGGATGTTTCTTTATTTGCTCTAAAATAAAGGAATATACATGGAATTTTCAACTAAAAATAAACATTTATGTATTTATTAAATGAAAAGTATTTGTTCATTATCAAATAAAAATCATGATTGATAAGGAAAAAATATTCATTATAGAGATAAGAGTTTGTGTGATTGACCAGAAGATCAAGTTTTATTTTAAATAAAAGTTTTTAAAATATTATATTGGTAAGTATTATATACATTAGTTAGAAAACATGAGATTGCCAAGAAATAGACATGTTGATGGGAATACTATTCATATTACGAGCTTTTAATTTACTATAAAGGGTTTGTATAGGGCTAAAAATTATATTTCATATAGGATTTCATCTTTAAAATCATATAAAAAGGTCATTGAGTTATTCAAAACAATAATTTGCTCCATATGCATAATTTATATGTACAATTTTATCTTTTTTTATTTGCAATTTATTTTTCTTTACAACTTTTAGTACTTTTATTTTCTTCTGTATTTCTTTATGTTTTTATTTAGATTAATTTATTTTGCATTATTTTTTTTATCTATTAAAGATAAGTAGAAAACTCTATATTCTGATAGATTTGTGAGGATACTATCCTCCTCCATCAAAATTAAGTTCTTAATTGTAATTTCTCTTGTTGGAAGCAAAAAAAAAAATATTGATCAAGAAATCAATGATTGATTAATAATTAAATTGACATTTGATCGATCATCGAAATTATTTGATGAAATTATTTATCAAATGTAGCCTTTTTACTTTTACAATAATTTTGACCCTTTAGGACCAATCAATTTTTGTTTAATTAACGTGTATAGATAGTTAATGTAAAAGGTTTCCATTGAAACAAATTCAGTGGATGAATGGTTTGGTGGCTCATGAAATTTACTCTGAACCTTATGCTCCTTTAAGTTTTAATATTTAAGACCAAATTAAGCAATATCATTTCTTATTAGGAAACATGAGTAATATTTTAATAATTCACTTTGTTCAATCCCTACTTTAACTATATATATTACCGAAAATAGAAGGCAACAATTTGGGATTTCAATATTTTGAAAGGATATGTATGGTTAAAACCTAAAACCTTAGTGGAGGCTTCAAATTATTGTTTGAATGCAATATTTTTTTTTTTGATAATACGAGGTGTCTGGTCCCGTTTATATGCACCATAACTAATCTTCGGATTCACTGAACACCATGCAAGCCTAGTAACATGTAAAACATCGCAAGGATAATAAATATGCACATTGAGATTTAAACCCAGGATATAGAGATAAAAAAACCCTATCAGAACTGTGGGGCTACAAGCCTCGGTATGTATGAATGCAATTATTGAACTATTATCAACAATTGAATATTAGTCATAGAAAAAGTGGTTTGTATACAATGCAGACCACACCATGAAAAGTGCCTATTTGTTCGAGGTCATGTCATCTATATTTTTCATTTTCGGAGTATTTCTCCCTATAGCTTCCCAAGCCTGTTGAAAAATAACCAAGGAAAAAAAAGTACTATAATAATTTGGAATTTCATATTGCATATGCTTGATTTGTTTATAAAAGATAATTTAGTTTTATTAAATTATATATTAATTTACACTATTTTTCTTGATTTGACATGGGTCCGATATTCAAAACAAATACACTGGTTATCATAATCTATTTTTTAACCTCATTTTATTAATATTTTTAAAAAATATCCAAAAAAAGTAAAAAACAACAAAAAACTAAAAATATATTTTTGAAGTATTTGTATCATTTTTACTATTTTTAATATTTTTTTAAAAGAATTTAAAATTTAAAAATTTACTTTTGAGACTTTCAATTTTTTAATTTCAAAATTATTGATTAATTTTTTCATTCAGTCAATGTTAACATTTTTTTTTTAAAAAAAAATAAAATAAAATAAAAATAAAATAATATAAAAATAGACGAGGAACCAAGAATACAATGAAAGAAAATAAGGGGTAAAAGTGAATTTGAGTTGCATGATTACTAAGTTTGCTTGCCGTTGCGGACCAAGCAATTAAAATAAAATTATTATTTCTATAAATTGTAAAAGAATCTCATAAAATAAAAAAGAAAGGAATTAGTTAAAAAAAACCACATAAAATCACAAAATTATTCTCTCTCCCATAAAAACAAAAACAAAAACCTTCTATTCCAAAAAAAAAAAAAAAACACTCACCCTCGTATTCTCCCATACACAGAGACTCATAAACATGTGAACACAAAAAGAGAAAAATAGCCTCTCTCTCACACCTAATAAAAAACTTAGGCACACCTCACTCACTGTTGAAAAAGCAACAAAACTTGTGACCCACACGACCCTCTCTCTTTGAAAGAAATGAAAACAAAACCCATCATCTCCCATTTGCAAAGCTACGCCCGATTTAGAGTGTGTTTATTTTTATAGTTATTGTTGCGGTTATGATTTAAAAAAATTATTTTTGTTATGGTTGGTTCATATAAAATATGTGTTTAAATAAAATTATGGTTTGACTTTATTTTACTAAAAATCATGGAATGATATGTTTGGTTAAAATTATAGTTGAGATTGATGTAGTTTATAAAATAACTAAAGAGGATATAAATTAATTTATATTAGGTTTTAATAGGAAAAATAACATTTAGTACAAACAATAATCGACATAAAAAGAAAATTGTTAATTTTTATTAAAAAATAAACATTATTGCCCCATCAAACTTGTTGCAATGCCATCACGAACATAATCCATACGCGAAGCCCTCTAGTGCCCACATGTTTGTGATTGTAGAACCATATCGGTTAAAGTATCAGTAAGAACAAAATCAGGATGACGATCAAACTCATTAAATGCAACATCTTGGATCGACTTCCTCCTAATGTAGTTAAGCAGTGCCATTGATGCGACAACAATTTGAACTTGTGTTTTATAAGGAAACACATGCATATTTTGCAAGATTCTCCACATTTTCTTCTAAACTCCAAATGTACGTTCTATTACACATCGTAACAATGAATGGACATGGTTGAATATTTCTTTCCGACTTTGCGGTTGTCCTCGTCGATGAAATTCTAGAAGATGATATCTCTCACCTTTATATGACCCTAAGTAACTGTACTCATTTGGATATCCGAATCAACGAGATAATACTTCCCTGCATCAAGATAATGATAGTACAAAACTTCTTTCCTATTGCAGACACAAAATAAATTTATTCAAATTGAACAACACCCCCATTTTTTATTTCGCAATACCTTCTGGTGGCTTCGACAATCTTATATTTGGATTGTCAATCGCCTCATGAAATATTCTTATATCGTGTGCACTACCTTCCCACCCAGCCCAAACAAATGTAAATTGCATGTCAAAACTACATTCTGCCATGATATTTTGAGTAGGTACATCTTTTTTACCAATAAATAGTATTTGATTTTCTTGTGATACACAAGCGCGTACATGTGTTTCATCAATCGCTCCAATACAATTCTACAAAAAAAAAAAATTTCTGAATCAATTTAAATGTACTTCAAATATTTGTTTGTAACCTTTTTCAATTATTTAACAACTTAGATAAAGTATTTTTCACCTTAAAATGTGGCATATATCTTGGATTTATTGCAATTTCCATTGGTGTTGTTAAGAATTCTGGATCTACCGGTTTGATAAAATCAACACTTAGCAACCACACTGACTTAAGAACTTCATTGAAATATCTGCTTACGGGTTCACCTGAATGTTGAAATCTCTCTTGAACTTTCCTTTTTGAAGCTCTTAGAGCTAGAGTATAGAGAAACATGTCTACCTTCTCAATAACACTCATCCTTCTAGATTGTTTTAGCTTGTATAACGTTTCCAAATCAACACACAAACTTTGCAATGTTTCTGCATCCATCCGAAACATGTTAACACAAAGTACTCAATGCCCATTTAAAATTTCATTCAACCATCTCATTCCTGTGTTGTATGAAACCATACATGGTTTTTTGTAAATATAATTATTATAATACAAAACCAGTGCTCCAGCCATGCATAATATTAATTTATTGCGATCAACTCTTTAAGCCAAAACAATTTGTCTTCCTCATCATCATCGTTTTTATTTGCATCGTCGTCGTCGTCGTCATCTATATTGTTCCCATTACAAGCACCGCTACTATCTCCAAAACCACTTCTAATCCTTATACCACCAAAACCATTTGACATATACTGAATAACATTATTCATAACATTATCATACTTGTTATCAAATAGATCATTAAACCAATTCGCATCCATATCTACAACACAACATAATTTTCATCCATGAAATTGCCATAAATACATGTACATGGAGGAATTTGTTTTGAATATTTAAATTTGATGGCGACTTGAACTTAACCTAAAACAATAATTATGAAGCGACTTGAACTTAACCTAAAACAATAATTATGAAGCATTCCCAAATAATCGTAGATATTTTAGTAATAATTAATGAATACAATATTGCGTGCATCACATACATAAAGTTAAAAATGAATTCAGTTCAGTTTGCGATAATAAAAGTAATTAACTAAGGAATGAAGATATAAAAACAGAAGGTGAACACAAAGCTGACTGCAACCAAAACTGATTTATTATATAACCTGAAAACCGACACCTAACCTTTTCAAAACACAATGCAAGATCAGGTGGCAGTGCATCAAACTTGTTGGCAGCTTAAATGAATGTGCTGTAATTAAAATTCTACTTTAAATAGGCGATGAAAGACATGAAGGAACAACATGGAAATGCCAACCAACATCCATCCAAACCAACTTTACACCAACAATTCAAAAGGTCTAAAAGCTAACAATCAACATGTAACAACCATTCAAACATACAAATTCCAATATCCATTTCCAGTCATTGAAACAACAAACATAACATAAATGTTTACAACCATTGTAACCATTAATAGCCACAATGTTTCCCATTTTACACCAACAATTTCAAAGTCTAAAAGCTAACAGTCAACATGTAACAACCATTCAAACTAAAAAATTACAATATCCAATTCTAGATTACAATAGCAAACACAACACAAATGTTTACAGCAATTTAGACCACATTTAAAACCTACAACAACCAGCTTCTAAAAAAAGCATTCCGAATAATTTTCAACTCTTTCAAACATCAACCATTATCCAACATATATAAATAAGATGCAATTGCTCAATATAGCATACGTTACATATTAGAAATGTGAAAATACAGCAATGACTAATGACACAGCAGCAACATCAACTCATGAAGTGCACCTCATTATAAGGATTTGTATTGTGCTCTTGTAACTGCCAAACACAAAAAAAAAAAACAAAACAGAATCAGTGTTATATACAATCCAACAACTCTTCACTTGAAATATAAAATTCATTTAATACTGTAAAAAACTGCATGACAACACAATCAACTTTAATTGCTGAGAAATAAAATATAAATAAGTGTAAGTTCATTATAGTAGATTTACACTTACGTTAATGTTTTACGGTTGACCTTCTCTCAAACATTAATTTAAGCCATTGAAATTTTCTATCCTTATCTCCAATTGTTGCCCATATTTCCCTACTACTTCTAACCATAAAAAACTCAGTTGCAAAACATTAAAGGTCACTGCTGAAAACCATTTCCTCAATGGAGTGAAACTCCTTCATGACCTCTTCTATGTTACATCCTTTTTTATCCTAATCACTTGATGTGCATTCACTCCTAGTAGATATACTATCAACCAATCGATCTAAATGCGAAAACAGTTGCACTTCCATTCTCGAACCCTTTTTTTTCCACTCTTTTATGTACATTGTTGAATACCTTTGCTCTTCCCACTATTACTACTAGGATTGCTAGTTCTATTAGTAAAATTTACACCAGCAGCCATATTATTGACATCCTTGACAAAATTTGGTAAATTATCCTCCTCGGAATCACCACTATCTTCCTCTAGATGTGGATCCTCATTAAATGCATTATTTCTCCTTTCACCGAAACCATTTTCATCAGAATTCAAACCCTGTGATGGAGCTTAAGCATACTAACCGGTAGCCACAATGTCTATAAATATGATATCATATTTACAACACAATGCGGGATCGATCCCAACATGCCTAAACTTTCTAGCTCCTCGTATCTCCTACAACAAGGGACAATGAAGATAGAAATCCATTATAATTATTATAACAACAAAGAATAAAACAGTTTATTGTAGTTGTACACGTACTGAAAAAAAAAATAGACCTTGATTTTAGATTTCCACCACTCCTCAGATGCCGAAATTGTTCCAAGTTCAGTAATCCAGTTTACTCCCGTTTCAGAAATCAACTTTTTCCATATTCTCCAATCATTTTTTATTCTGTCCCACTTGTTCTTTAATTATGCTTTCGTTAATGCATGGTCAACTGCTCCTTAAAACATTTCATAACATATTTCTAATAAGCAGCTTACTCCCATTTCAGAAATCAACTTTTTCCATACTCTCCAATCCTTTTTTATTTTGTCCCACTTATTCTTTAATTATGTTTTTGTTAATGCATGGCTAGTCCGCTCCTTAAAAACAATTCATAACATATTTCCAACCAGTTTTGTCGAAATGTGTGTTCGGTCGCATACTTTTCTCAATTACTTTGATACAAATATCACAAAATATATTCAACATCTCTCTAGTCCAACAAGCCTTATCTTATGATTTAGAATCTTCCATGTTCTCAGTTAAAATGTTTTGTCTAACACACAATTAATAGGTTAATTTCCTAGAGGCAATGTAACAGACATGGACTACACCATCTTTCTTAGAACAACAACTTAAAGAAAGCATGCAATTTTAAAAAAATAAAATTACAGAATGAGCAATCCAAAGCATAAGGCACATAATCAAAATTTAGTGGCAGTTAATTCCTAAGTTGTTGATAGATCCCACATAACAGTAGCATGCAATTCAAAATATTAGTAACAAAAAATTCCAAACCTTAAACCATTTAAGCTAAATAATGCATATATTGATATATATAGTGGCAGTGCATTTAACTTGGATAATGCTAAAACACTCGATATCCAGCAGTGGCAGTGCATGAAGAAATATATAAGAACATGAAAGTAATTTTTTCTCGAAACTATCTAAAAATTATAAACATGTAACTTAAAAAAAAACAACCTACATACACTATCCAGTGGCAGTGCATGAAGAAATATATAATTTCATGGCTTTAATTTTTTCCCAAAACTATCTAATAATTAAAAACATGTAACTTCAAAAAAAAAAACACAGTAACCCACACTAGCAGTGTATGAAGAAATATATAAGAACTTGTTGCATTTTTCCTCGAAACTATCTAACAATTAAAAACATGTAACTTAAAAAAAAACACAGCAACTAGCCTTGATTTGTAGGATCAGCCGAAGCAGAGATCGGTTGTTTGGTGTGCTTTCTTGGAGATAGGTTCGTAGGATCAACGATGTCAGCTGATTGGTCCCTAAATCAAAACAAAACAAGACAAATTAAACAAAAGAAAGATGAATGGTATGGTTATTGCAGCAAATCTGGTGTTACATAAAGTTTTTAAAATAAATTCACAAGAAATTTACTTTGGAGATCATAGTATGTCTTCAACCATTTCTGGGTTATTAAAGCACTATAACCATGAAAGGAGTTCAAGAAGGCAGTAGATCTTTTGCAAATGGCTGGGATCTTCAATCGGCTATAAAAAATGGTGACTGGGTCCGGTTTGTGTGAGGTTGGAATGAGAGAGGGAAGAATAGTGGTGCGAGCAGGGAATCTGCTACAAAACAAGGTGAGTGTGTGAGGTTAGTGTGAACTTGGCATAAGAAAGGGAAGCACAGTGGAGAGAGTAGGGGAAGATCGATGAGAGGAAAAGGCAGTAGATCTGTTGACAGACTCGACTATTTCCAAAGATGACCCGGATCTCTTTGAGACAGTTTGTGGTCTGTGTGAGGTTAAAAGAGGGAAGCACGGTGGAGTAGGAAAGATCGATGAGATCAGAGAGGCAAATTTAGATTTTGGAGAAATAATAATTAACTTAGAAATGTTTTCTGAACAGCGGTTACACCAAAAGCAAGTCAGAGTAGCTTTTGCTACGCCTGCAGTTTGAACGCAGGTTTTTGTAGGTCCTATAAAATAAAATGTGTCGTTTGCATTTAACCAAACACATCAAAATTATGGTGGCACCTAAAGGTTGAAGCTACCATGTAACCAAACATAATCTTAATTATCTTTCGCCATCAAAGAACTTAGTAACACAACATAACCCCCAATCAACCTTCATAATCATGTAAAACCTCCTCCTTTAACTTCATCAACTGTCCATTGGTTTTTCCCCCATTACTCTTTAAGAAAAAACCTTGTAAGCTCCTCTAGCTTAGAAGCCTCTCTATCTCCACGCACGCCAACACCCTTTTTATTTTTCTCTCATCATTAGAAACGATTGTCTTTCTCTCCACTATGAGAAGACCCAAACTGAGACCCATTTCCTTCACTTCACTCAGCCTTTCAATGCCAGCCACATATCCTTTCTTTTCTCCTTCTACTAATATCACAACAACCCATAAAACCTCAAACCAACACAACAACCAACACGAGTAACAACCCCTCACCCATTCTTCTTCATTTTTTATCGAAACAAAAGCATCGTCATCTTCGTCTTAGCTGACTTAACAGCTCACAACCATCATGAGTCACCATCTCATGACCAACAGTCCTGCTCCACTATAGGTTTCCAAGCTTCTTCGTCTTCATTAGTGGTCCAACAACCATCAGCTGTCAACCAACTACACTGAGAACCAACACTGGAACCATTATCATATAGCCTTCAAACAACCCTCAAATCCAAATTTGAAAACCCTTTTCTCTCATTAAGCCAGCTTCGACCAAGACACCCACCATAAATTTATCTTTTTCACCAGCGATAGTACGTCCCTCTACCATAACTCACAACCATAACCACCAGTACCTCGAACAACCATGCCTCTTCTTCTTTTCAGTTCCTTCATTAAGATAACAATGACACCATAAGGTTAATAGTGGTAGAGAGAGAAGCATGTATGTAGATAAAAGAAAGAAAAAACTGAAGCTTTATTGCGTGGGATTTTGTTTTTATAGGTGATAGTGACTTTCACCACTTATAGAAGTGAAGAGGAAAAGATCTTCTTGATTGACTACGTTTTAGCCTTCAACGAGCGGCAGTATGTGAATCCATGCGCCGACCATGATGGGGACACGTAAAGACTATAGGCCATCATTGTTCCTTGATGTCTGGTATTGTTCCCTTTATTGCAACAGCCTCTCCAATCTATTTCCGATTCTTGGAAGGTAGATCCAGAACTTCAATTTTTTTTTTGATGAATTATAAAATTTGAAACAAAAAGCTGAATTGTTGTGTACAAGTTTTTGACTTATTTGGACATTATTGATTTAGATTGATATGTGTTTTGATTTGAGATGATTTTATGATTTGTGTTGGATTGTGAGTTTATTTTTTAAAGTTGTGATTATAATTTGAATATTAAATGTTTTTTCATGAATTATGATTGAGTTTATGTTGATTTAAACATTAAACATTAATCTATGGGTTATGTTTAAGTTTATGTTGATTTGTTTGAATTAATATGCAATTTGAATGAAATTCATAAAACTAACAAGATTTGAGTTAATGTTTGGTATTGTAGGATTATTAAGTTGTTGGATGATGAATAAACAATTTGTTTAGAGTTTATATTTATTATAATAGTTTGATTAAAACACATCATTGTGTTTTTTGTCAAACACAACCTTAGTCTAATTTTAATAAAATTTTAAATTTTTGGAAGATCATTTTGCAATTAATTTTGGGTATATCATACCTTGTTTATCTTCTCATATTTAATATTTTTAATTGTGGCCTACATATGAGGTGTTTTTTTAGTAATAAATAAACTAGTTTCCCTCATAAAAACAACAAAAAAATTCCTTTCAAAAAAATACATTTAAATATTTTAATTTTATATGACCAAGTTTCTCAAATAAAAATCACATTTTCATTTTAAATAAAAAAATACAAAAAAATACATGGCATGATCTAGCATTTCTTGAAAATACAAAAAAAAATTTAAAAATATTTTTTATATTTTTGCATGCATTTTGGATTTAATAACAAGTTTATTAAAGCCAAGAAACTTGGCCTAAATTCCAAAAACACCTAAAAAATCAATTTATTTATTTTAATACAATGAATTATAAACTTATACGTAAGATTTATATCAAATATTAAATGAAACAAAACAAAGATACAATCAATTCTTGTTTTGTATTTAGAATAGTTAGGATTAACCCATTAAGCAATGATTCACTCTTCCAGGGTGAACTTGCTTTGACTACTAGACAGACCAATGGTTAGAAAAACAATCACCTGAAAAAAAATGAAAGTCTTTGTAATGTTTTGAAAATAAAAGAGAAAAAATTAATAGAAAAGGACAACAAAGCCCTTAGGGGCTTAGACAAAAGGTATAAATGAATGAGGAGTATTATAGTAATTGAACAAAGAGTTGATAAATATAATAAATAGAAAGATTAAAAAAAAAAGAGATCTGAAATTAAGAGAGAATCAGGAAGAGAGAAAGAAAGGAGAAGAAGAAAGAGAAAATGGAAGAGAATTAGAAGAACTTATTGTTAAGATAAGATTTACAATTTGGTTATGTATAACTATATTATTTAGCTTTGATTTTATGTTTTATTGAAGATTAGGGTTTTAAAGATTTTATTTTGGGTTTGATAGATGAATTGATTGAAATATTATAGGTTAATTGTTATGGATAATGGTTAATTTAGTTGATTTTGTAAGATTTTAGGTAAGGATGATGGTTTTGAGTTATGATTTGTTTAAATAATGAATTTAAGTTAGATATTTTGGCATATCAGTGGGTGATTTGTGTAAAATCTAGGTTTGAGGTTGAAGATGATGAAATTTCATTTTAGTCCCTCAATTTATAAAAATTATAGTTTAGTCCTCGAACTTTGGAAAATTACAAGTTGGTCCCTAGAGCATAAGTCGAGATTCTGGACAGAATTGAGGATAAATTATGGAAAAAATTATAATATAGTTATGAATTTATGTTATTTTCAATTTGGTCCTTCAATTTAACCCTTAAAAATCTTATAAAATTCCATATTGGTCCTAACTGTAATCTTAGTTTTTTTCATATTGGTTTGATGAATAATTGATGGTTATTTGGTGAATTACTATCAAGTTTTATGATTTTTTTTCTTTTGAATTAAATTTTAGAAAAACCATCTAATTTTTGGGTTTTTGGAAAAAAATAACTAGTTTGGTTCATAAACATATAGGGTTATGAGTTAGACCCTTAGTTAAATATATTATATAGGTTGTATGTTTTTCAAGTTTTTTTTTTTTTAGTATGTCTCTTTTTATATTAAGATAATCGTAATATTATACATGCGGAGACATCAATAGGATTTCCTTCGATATCTACTTTCAATTTCTGTTCGCTGTTGAGTCAGATGAGTGAATAATTTTTTATATGCATGAGAAATAATATAAATATTTGAATTGTTAATATGAATTAAATCATGCTTCTTGATATACTAATGTCTTGCTATATATATATATATATATATATGTGTGTGTGTGTGTGTGTGTGTGTGTGTGTGTTGATTATTATCATTGTTACAATAAAGCATGATCAATTATTGAATCTGAATTCTTGATATGAGTGGATATATACTTTTACATTGACTTCTGAATTGATAACTCCTCATTTGATTGATGTCATGAGTTGAGCCTTGAGATATGAATTTGTCTGTTTGATTATGATATGAACCTATAATATACCAGTAAGAATACCTATATTTAATAGGGTAGTATTAGTCTTTGTGTACATCATATCTGAAACTCTAGTTAATCAGTGAAGTCATCAACTTGTGTGGACCGATCATCTCAAAGTACGAAGCCTCATGCTTATTGCATTTTGATTTTTTAACGAGCTTTACCTTATCATATTCTTGTTACGGTCTATTTGAGAAACTTTCCTTTAAGAATCTAAAGCCATATTTGTATATATATTTCTCATTGTTGTATTACCTCTTATATGTATATTGAACGTTATCTACTCATTGAGTTGTTGAACTTACCCTCTCATTATTTATCTTTTTTAGGCTTATAGTTTATTAGCAAGTCACTTTTGTTGGACCTTTAGAACCTACTCTTTTGGTTGCAATTAGTACTTTTCCTTTTATGTATAGTTAGTGCTCCACAACTATGAATTTCTATTAAGATATTCAAATTATATTATGAAGTTAGTTTTGTTATTACTGTTGCATTGAACTCTAATTTAGTTATTTAAAGTATAAGTTTGTATGTGAGTTTGGGTTCGTATATGTATGGAACCTTGGAAGAGGGATCTTGCCTATATGCCGGTCATGAATCTAGGAATAAGATCGTGATAGTCTCGGAGTTGAGTGCTTGTCTAATCGTTACATAGACACAATACAATTTCTCACTCTCAGAGTGACCCATGTGTTTGATATTGTGGTATATAATACTTTTTAATAGTGTTTTTCGTTTAAATATATATTAAAATAATTATTTTTAAGATTTGTTTTTAGTTTTTGACATGCGCACATCAAAACTATTAAAAAACACTAAAAAAACATTAATTTGATTTTTCTCTCATGCTAAAGACACTTTTAAAACATACTTAAATACATGTATAAGAACAATGCTAAACATTCTCTTATTGGTATCGATAGCAATAACTATTTTCCTAGCTTGTTAGTCCCAATTATAATAAGTTCTAGTTGACCATGACCTAGAGAAACCAAGCTATCTACCATTTTTAACCTATTTGCACTTTGCATAGGCTCGTGCATTATTTACATTCAATAATCCCAAGGCCTTTCACTTTGACACGTTTTCACTCGTGATTTAGATCATGCTTGTTTTATGTAAAGTTGTTTTCTGAAAATCATTTTCCAAACTTTTATGTGTTTGTTTACTATTTAAAAACTTGGTTAACAAAAAATACTTTTCAGTCAAAGAAAAATTTGACTTAATTTTCAAGAAAGTGTTTTCCTTTTATTTTAGGCTGAAAACACTTTCCAAAAGTTGCAAAAAATTCAAAAATATCTTGTTATTTATTGATTATATCAAATTTAGTTCTCGATCATTTAATTTCTATATATTTTAGTTTGAATATTTTTTTATTTCATCTCTTAAAATTTGATTTAATTTGATTTTTATATCAATTTTGATACTTATTCTTTTGACTGTCATTTGCTTTTCACTTATCATTTTCTTAATTAAAATTTTGTATCTATCAGATTTGGTCATTAATTTTTTAGTTGTTATTTTCTTTTGTCTTATTTTTTTCTTGTTTGAAATTTTTTATTTATCAGATTTTGTCCTCATTCTTTTGATTGCTATTTATGTTATTTGAAATAATTTATGAAATTATATATATATTTTTAATTTCATCATCTTTCAACTTTATATTTATTAGATTTGGTCTCAATTATTTTAATTGTTATTTTTTTATTTGAAATAATTTATGAAGTTAGATTTTTTTCTATTTCATCATTCTTCAACTTTTCTAACTGTCAGATTTAGTCCTCATTCTTTTAATAAACTTGAAAAAATTAAAAAAAATTTAAAAGTTATTTTCCAACTTATTTTTTATAACATAGCCAAATATTAAAAAATAATTTCCAACTTATTTTTAATGACATTACCATACATCAAAAAATAATTTACTTTCTAAAAATCTATTTTTTTAAAAAATCTAGTTTTAACCAAACAAACAATATCTTAAAGCTCCTTTTTCATTAATAAATACACTAAAATATATTTAAACCAGCAATCACGACGATCAAAGTTTCATCACCTTATATTTTAAAAACTTTGCCAAATTATTTAAATTTATTTTAATTCAATATGTTCCATTTAGGAATTTGTTGGTAGAAGAATTCTCTTGATAAAATTCTAAAAACTCTTTTTTTATCAATTGGGTGGTGGAATTTGATAAAAAAAATAAAAACTCATTCCATCCCTCATTTTCCCCCCCGAAATAGAAAGATCATATAATTAAGAACATGAAATTTTAGCCGAAATCCAAATTTTCTCAAATTGAATCAAAGGGTCCATATCCCAAATTCTTCAAAACGAGAGAATTCAAACTTTTTCAACAGCAAAATCAAGATCAATAGAAAAATAAAAGAGAGAAAGGGAAGCTAACCTTCTTTGGATAATCTCTTGCTGCATCTTCTAGAATTTCAAAACCCACACCAAAACAATAAACACAGATAAGAAAAGACCTTGTTCTCTTTTTATCTCTTGTTTCCTCCACTTATTTTCCCGCTGCCTCACCTCTCCCCCAACACTACTTGAGGAGGGCCACAGTGCTCACTATATGTAGTATTATTACAAAAATTAAATATTCATATTGAATTAAAATTTACAAGAATGTATATTGGAATTTGCTTAATAAATATTAAAAAATTATATTTTCATAATTATTTATCAATATCTTACAATTAATAATTTTATCTAATCACAATATTTATTATATTAATGTTTAAAGCATGGATATTTTAGTAAGATATTCAAAAAACTGTTTCATATATAATATTTGTATTATCTGATCTGACTTAATAAGTTAAAGTAAGATAATATAGATATTACATATAATAATGAATAAAAAATCTAAAAAATTAATATCATGTTTGATAACCGGTCAAGATTTTTAAAACTTGGTTAGCCTGATACAACTAGTATAGTGTATAACAATAAACTTAATTTGCTGTTATATGTATTTTTTTTATTTTAATCAATTGATTCAATTAATATTTTAATCATAAATTGTTATTTTAGCTTATAAAAAGTTTTTAGCTAATTTATTAAGTCAAAATCATAATTCTAATTGAACTTGACTTGCGAAAACTAGTAATATAAATTGAATCTGTTCGGGTTAAAAAAAAATAAATGGATTAGATTTATAATTTATAAAATATTAAAAATTAAATTGAATACAAACCGACCCAAAAGTTACACACCTACATTTTAGGATCAGTTCATTGAAAAAAAAAAACTGCGGTCAGCAAAGCAATAAAAGGATAGCCTAGCTGGTTCTAGTCTTTATACTAGGTAGACAGGACAGACCCTCCCTCCTCTCAGGGTTTTAGCTCTCACACTCATACTAGAAGAGGGAAAGAAAGTCGTTTTTTCTTTGAAATGGAAGCTGCTGCTGCTGCTCCTCAGGTGCCAAAGAAGAGAGGCCGAAAACCCAAGCCCAAAGAAGATCAGCAACAGCAACAGCAAAGTGCTGGTCCCAAAATGAAAGAGGGAAAGAAGGCACACCAACACTCTGTTGATGACAAGTACACTCAGTGGAAGTCTTTGGTTCCTGTTCTTTATGACTGGCTTGCTAATCACAACCTCGTTTGGCCTTCTCTCTCTTGCCGGTATTTTTCTCTCTCTCTCTTTTTCTACTAGGGTTAATACTTTCCTTTCAGTTCGTGATTGATTGATGCTTTTCTTTCTGGTATGTATCTTTAAATGTTCTTTCTTGTCTAGCGTCTTTATTTCCGGATCTTTAATGCGTTGCATCTTTTTACTGAAGACGAAACCCCAGCTTGCGGACACATTATTTATCAATGCTTCATTTCCTTTTGGGTTAAGAGAGAGTGAGAGATTTTAGGGTATTATTTCTTGGGGATGTTTTATCTCTTTGTGAACCAAAGCCATGGTTTTTCAGTTTGGTTACCTTGTTGCTCCATTTCTATGGCTGTACAATGATTAAAGTTCAATGATTTTTTTTTTCTTTTCTTATTGATTGATGATTCTGTGATTAGGTGGGGTCCGCAGCTTGAGCAAGCTACTTACAAGAATCGCCAGCGCCTCTATCTTTCCGAGCAGGCTAGTTTTTTGTTTATATTATATGAGTGTTTTTTTCCCTAGTCGAACATCTGAAACTTCTATAATCTTATTGGACAAAATGCTCTCATTTTTGTTTTGGCAATAAAGAAATTGCCAAAGAGAATCATTCCGAACAAAATGGCTTAAATCTTACTGCTCAAATGGGTATTGAAGGCTGAGGAAATCAGCCAAAACAACATCCTTACACTGAAACAACATTGAAACTTCCAAGGTTTGACTGGTGATAAGCGGAGCCTATGGGTTTGGTGTGAAATTGACCAGTCTTTTAGCTTGGGAGGGGCATTTGTTATATACCCTTTGACATCTCTTTCTGGTTCATCCTGTGTGAAATTGTGGGCGAAATGTCTTAGAGATTTTGGTACTCTGTTGATGGAGTATGACTTGTGGTGCTGGGTTTACTTTGCTATTATCTTTCATGCAAGACTTTTTTTTTCATGTCGAGATTCCTGTTTTTGTGTCCTGCATTTTACCTTTTCCCTTCTTGAGATTCATTCCCCTGTTACCTTGCCAATGAATATTACCTTCTATGATAATTTAGAAATTCATTTTTCTCATAAAAAATGTTTTACTTTATAATGGTTATTTTTCTTTATTCAACTTCTTTTTTGTGGTCAGACTGATGGTAGTGTTCCAAATACTCTGGTCATTGCAAATTGTGAAGTTGTCAAGTCTAGGGTTGCTGCTGCGGAACACATATCTCAGGTAATTCATCATTGTTTGTTGTATTCTACTTTCTTCTTCCTGCTCTTAACTCTTACTCTGTGTTTGGGAACCAAGTATGAAGGGAAGGGAAGGGAAGTGAAATAATTGAAAATGAAGGGAAAGAAAGTTACAGGAGAAATAATTTCCTCTCTTGTTGTTTTGATGGAAGGAATTTGGAGGGGAATTGATCTGTAGAGAAAGTTTATAAAATCCTTTTTTACCCTTCATTTTGTGGAAAACAAAATTTATTATAAGGGTGAATGAGCAACTTTTTTTCATTATCTTTCCATCGTCTCTCCAAATTGGAAAGATTGAAAAGTGGGCCCAAGGAAAATCTTCACTCCACTTTCCTCTCCCCTCATTTTCTCTCTTCCATCCAAACAATTTTAAGTAACTGTCTGCCATCATATTTCTCCCCCCTAAATTCTTTCTTCACTTTCTATCATCCAAATACACTGTTAGGTTCCTCAATTGTTCCTAGAACTTAAATTTAGTTAGTTAACATCCATTTGCTTCTTTTTTTCAGTTTAATGAAGAAGCACGCTCTCCATTTGTTAAGAAGTACAAGACCATCATACACCCTGGAGAGGTATAAATCTCATGTAGAAAATGTACACAACCATAGTGTATGTAGTTATTTACAATTTCATGCAGTGATGCAGATATATACGCTGATTATAAGCTTTTGGGACTTCTTGTTTTTTTCTGTATGAATTAGATTTCTACTTGATCTCTCTATTCTTGAGTTTGTTGTAAATTTTTACTTTTGCATTTCCTGTTATAAAAGAAATTCTTCGTACGTGTACTTAATCTTTGCCTCAATGGCTCTTTACTACATGTTCTCCCTGATCTTAATTTTTTGCCCTTCTTTCTAGAAGGTGGGAAATCCCACTTGAACTTGTTCTTCATAGTTGTACTTAATATACTTTTTCAGGTAAATAGAATCAGAGAACTCCCACAGAATAGTAAGATAGTGGCCACTCATACTGACAGCCCTGATGTGAGTGTCTTAAGAACCTATTGATTTCTTTATTTAGGTTGATGTTATGCTGTCTTTGGTTTTACTTAAGTTTTGTTAGTTTCCATTGTTTAATTTTTCCTGGACTGGACTTGTAAAACTTCAGGTTCTTATATGGGATGTTGAAGCACAGCCTAACCGCCATGCTGTTCTTGGAGCTACAAACTCTCGTCCAGATTTGGTATAATTTGATTTTGAAATGCAGCATTTTTTTTTTATCTTTTATTTACTTATTTATTTAGACTATGTTTTTTATATTAATAAATCAGCAATCCTCGTAGTTATTGTTAATTGGTTTCACTATAATGGAAAGTCGGGTCATGTTGATATTTTCCTTAAAGAGTGTTGTAAATTGTGAGCAGGCACATGCCAATGCGATTGTGTTCAAGTGGTTCTCACATCAAACATTTTCTTGCATCACTGTAGCATTACAGGCATTTCTATATCATTCATGCATTTGCAGACCTTTTTTGATATTACCAGGGATTGATAATTTGTTACCAAAGTGACCCATTTTTGCTTGGTGCACTAAATCATATTAACTTGGAACTCTTTCTTGCAGATTTTGACTGGACATCAAGACAATGCTGAATTTGCTCTTGCAATGTGCCCAACTGAACCCTATGTGCTTTCTGGAGGTTAGAAAATCACTTTTAAAATTTGTTCTATCATGTGCTGCTTCATTTTGATATTTTTTTTTGAATACATATCATAGTGTATACTTGTTGAAAAGTAACTTTCTTAAAGTTAGGGTTGTGATTACTATTTGCACCAAACAACATATTTGTCTTATTATGTGTTTTTTCCCTTTTGGTTGAGCTATGCATCGTGGTGTATAATGTTATGCAGTGGCTCTGGAGTTTTGTTGGATGTTCATTATTCTTATGTACATGTCTAGATTGCTTGGATAGGGACTAGGACTAGATTTGTCTTGATGAAAATTTTCTTCTAAATAGGGGGTGTTAATTGCAGGGAAGGACAAGTCAGTAGTTTTGTGGAGTATTCAGGACCATATAACATCATCTGCCACTGACCCAGCAACAAAGTCTCCAGGATCTGGTGGATCAATCATTAAAAAGGCTGGGGATGGCAATGATAAAGCCACTGATGGCCCTTCTGTTGGACCACGAGGTATCTATCAGGGGCATGAGGATACAGTTGAAGATGTGGCATTCTGTCCATCCAGGTATCTCCTGTGGCCCTGGCTAAAATGCATATGTAGTCATTTGGTTGTTTGTTGTTTTAGTATTCAATGTATAATATCTTTCATGAAAATTCTGAGTTTTTATGATTTTAGTTATCATTAATGATATGTTATTTTATTCATTGTATAATGTGTATGATTGAAGATGTAGCCATAAAATTGATCTCATTAATATGCTGTTGCATTTATCTTTAATTATGGTGTTGGAAACCATGTAAGTTGATGTTTCTGATGTGGCTTTTTATTTCTGATTACGTTTATATTTTTCTGAAGTGCGCAGGAGTTTTGTAGTGTAGGAGATGACTCTTGCCTTATATTATGGGATGCTCGAAATGGCACTAACCCAGCTATCAAGGTTATGCGCCTCTGCTTTATATTCTTGGTCTTACTAGTACCTGGTATCTGTTTTTGCTATTTTTTCTTGGACTATGGTTGACAAATCATGCAATAATTATGAATGCATTCCCAGCATTGATGAACTGAAAACCTGATCTGATTGTTCTGAATGGTGAGGAACTAGGTTATTATTCATTACTTTCCGCTCTAGAATATATTGAATTTTTCTTGTTTTGACAATCTGTTCACATTGACTGGATGTAGTGTTTTTATCTTAGAAACTGAGTAATAACTTGTATTTTATTTATTTTGTGTTTCTTTTAATATTTACTTCATTGATTCAAATTATCATTCATGTTTTGCATGCCTTATTGCTTTTTAAAATTCAGTGGTATTCTGTGAATCGTGCTTGTTCAATTTTAAACTAAAGAGCTCAGCTCTGACTATCTATGTTTTTGTGTGCTCACAATTTTGGTTTCTGGTCAACAGGTTGAAAAGGCACATAATGCTGATCTTCACTGTGTTGATTGGAACCCTCATGATGATAACCTCATTTTAACTGGGTATGTTTCAATTTTATGCTTCCTCCAGTTATGTTATGCTGCCAAGATGTGAACAAGATAATCATTTTTAGTTTGGTTGATTTTTTTTTTTGTGATTGTAAGGAAAAAAAATTAAATGATATAGATCTTTTCTTAACTCTCCTTGATTTTTCTTCAGGTCAGCAGATACTTCTGTTTGCATGTTTGATCGACGGAATCTCACTTCTAATGGAGTTGGTTCACCTGTCTATAAATTTGAGGGTCACAATGCTGCTGTTCTCTGTGTACAGGTACTAATCAACCTCTTCCTTTTATTCTTCTCATCCCCAGGACCTTTCTTCTTAATTTTAATTGGAAGCAGTCACTTGTTGTCCCTGAAGTGCTTGCTGTACATGTTTATTTTATTAATCTCTCATTCTTTTTCAGTGGTCTCCAGATAAGGCTTCTGTGTTTGGGAGTTCTGCGGAGGATGGTCTCTTAAACATTTGGGATTATGAGAAGGTTTGTGTGTCCAGTCTCTTCACACATAATTGAATATAAAACAGATGGCTCTTGGCAATGTAGACCTATTTGACAAATCATTCACAAGTCAACAAATCCTCAAGAGAAGGGGAAAAGGATTGCATACACTTTTTTTCTAGTTTGAAATGTTTTTAAGAAATATTTGATTTCCTTATTGTTTCATAAGAAGCTGGAGCAAGGACCAAACTGTTCATCTAATAATTATTGCATGCAGTAAAGATAATTGTATGGAGAGGAGCTTCTCTGCAAGAATGCGTAATTTTGAATATGTACATGCGTGTAACTTGTCTATTAGAAGTCCTATTTGGGTTGCTGGTTCTTCACTTTGAGATAAATGAAATATTTAGTGTACGAGGATGCCTATAGGAAGTTAAAAAACTAAAGCTGATAAAACTGAATGTAATTAGACTCCCACCTAGTTTGTTACATGGATGAGGGATTTCTTAACACAGTTGTTCTTGAGCTTGACCCAACATTCTTTATGATGCTTTTAAGCTAAACCTCTCCTTTATTGAGGAAAAGCTTTCCCCCCAGCTCTACCTCAGATTTCAAAAGTTCTAATTAAAGCTGCTTTGCTTGTTTGGTTCCAATGGTGCCTGCTTTCCTGTTTGATTGGAACCTTGGTGATGTTTTACTAGCATGCATCCTCAATGATGTTTTCTATTCTTACAGGTTGGCAAAAGGTCTGAGCGTCTGACTAGAGCCCTGAATTCCCCTGCAGGATTGTTTTTCCAGCATGCTGGGCACAGGTTTGTAAGATTGTTTTTCTCCTTGAAAACAGTTCCTTAGTTGCAAGAAATTCTCAATGGTTTGTGATTCTTTGTTAACTCATATTAAGGATTCCCTTTTACGTGTTTGTTGCACCTGGAATATATGTTTATCAAACTAGACATTTATCACTGGATTGACAAATGAAAATCTTATCATTCAAGATGATTCCTTAACATTTGTCATTGTATGGTTGCCTTTATCATTTTCTTGTTCATGCAGTTAATGCAACCATCTTGTCTGATTGTCCCTTAGCCTTGATTGCCTGCTACCATGTCTATGTGAAAAACATTATTTTTTTCTAGTTTCAGAATTTGGCCTTTAGTAATCAGAGGCAACCCAACACTTGTTTGTGGTCCTCTAGATTACATACAATGTGAAACATGCTGTGAAAGGCTGTCAAATCAGGGAAAACTCAAATGGTTTTTACCTGTTTGTGTTCAAGAGCTCGTTAAGGTCATATCTACCTTGGTATAAAGATTTTTTTGGTTTAACAAAATCAACTGGGACATTTCAAGCACAGATGCAGGATGTCAACATAAAAGTTCTAAATTCACTGTAAATAAGCATTCATCTTATCTTTTGTTCTGGTCTTCACATGTTTAATGTGTTTTTCTTAGCCATATTTAATCCTACTTATATGTTTGATTGATAATAAAGCACATCTTCAATATTTGAATGCTCCGTTCTTTTTTGAAATTCTTTTGTATTTTCTGTGACCAGAAAAGTCTCTCATAAATTTGCTTCATTCTGTTCGTTCAGGGACAAGGTTGTTGACTTCCATTGGAATGCATCTGATCCTTGGACATTGGTTAGTGTGTCTGATGACTGTGATACAACTGGGGGAGGAGGGACATTGCAGGTAATAATTTCTTTCCGAGGAAGTGTCTTACTTGGTGATTGTGCAAGTGTATGGATAATTTGGTAAAACCTACTGTGTTCATGAAGATGGGAATTGAGTTTTAAAAGTATTCTAGAGATACTTCTACATTGGGTCATTTGGATAATGCTTAAATTTGATTTAATAAAAATGTGTGCAGATATGGCGCATGAGTGATTTGATCTACAGGCCAGAAGATGAAGTTTTGGCAGAGCTTGAGAAGTTCAAGTCACATGTGGTTTCCTGTGCTTCGAAGCCTTGACATGGACGTGAAACAAAGAAACTTGTATGATGATGGGAATCAGCATGAAGTTCTAGTTTATCGTCTGGATTTAGCTGTATTCTGTTTTCTTGACGAAGACTGATAGCAATTGGAGGGGATGAATGCCTATGTATTTGCTTCATTAGAGTTTGTAGCTTTTTAGAGATGAGACTTTCAAGTTGAAGGTTTGGACACATGCTTTGCCCTTTTCAGGTTAAAGTCGCACTAAATCCTACTCGTGACCAAATTAAGGTAGATCGTTTCTGGATTTAGACTCATTAGTAAAGAATTTAGCATGGATGATGAGACAAGGAAAAGAGGGACCCAGACAAGTTTTGCATGGGTTGCTAATTGTTTTTTTTTTTTGAAAAAAATAAATTAGCATAGAAAATTAAATTTTTTGATAGAATAATACCATTTAAAATGTGGAGTTAACGAGGGAATAAATAAATTTAGGTGAGAAATTATAAAAAGGGGAAACAAAGAAGGAAATTGCATATTTTTTTTAGAATGGTTGAGTGGACTGCATATAAAGAGATTTACATTTTTATTTGAATCGATTGAAAATTGTTTCTTTGATAAGGAAATAATGAAGTTACGATAAATGAAAAGAGGAAATTGGTGTATGGAAAATCCTATAGTATTGCTAAAGAAATAGAAATAATATGGTGTGGAGGAAGTAGTATTGTGAATGGAATTATCCTTGCCAAATATGGATGTTAGAAAATAATTTCAGAAATTTATGTGTAACCAATGGAAAATTGAGATATGTTACGGATCTTTGTTTGAAATTAAAATAAACGGATGTATGCAATGCAAAAGACCTAGTAATTGGACCGGTTCGGGTAAGATAAAAGATCGGCACAAGAAAAAACCCAGCCTGACCTAGATGACTCGGCCTAACTCTGGTGAGACCTGGTATATATATATATGTGTGCACACTAACTCACTTGACTCGAGGAATTTGGAAAAGCAAAAGAAAAGCTTAAGTTTTTGCCTTAATTTATTTCTTTGAATTTTGAACAATCAAGAGATTTTCTTTTGCTGATTGAATCTTCTAACCCCTTACTGGATCTCTGATTTTACTATTTACATCATTCCCTTTCTGTCATTGTTTTTCTTATCATAATCTTGTAGAATTCTGCACCAATGGTTCGAAAGAGAAGCTGGATTCCACTGTAATAAGCTAGGTACTTCCTTTTTCTGCTTCACAATATTTTATTTTGGGTTTAATTATGCTGGCAATAATCAATAATCTACCATTAGTCATGCCATAAGGAGACAAACTCACCTGATGATGTATGGTTGAAGAAACTCTATTTTTTTTCAAAGATATCAACATCTTTTTTTTAATTAGTAGCCTTGTTCCTATGTGATTGGTTTATTAAATTACTAGTTGGCTTGGTCTCTTGATTTTATTTTTTAACCTGGTATAAACATTATGCCACTGATTTACATCCTTCTCTATTTTCCTTCTATTTAGCTATTTTAATATTCCTTTATAGTTTGATTTATGGAAGCCACTTTTTTAAACTTTTTTTTTTCTAAATAGCTACATTAATTTCTGGTTTTGTTATTGCATGAGATTTCCAAGTGATGGTTAATAGTGAGCATCTGATTTTGTCATTGCAACCTACTATTTATGTCACAAACTCATGTTTCTATTTTCTTTTTCTTATTTTTCTAAATACTATCACCTACATTGTTGTTGTTGCCAATTTTATTTTTCTTGTTGGTTCTCAGTTGGTTTATGTGATCTTCCAGAACAGGACATCCCATTTGCAATATTTTTCCAGTGAGGCCAGCTTTGATTTCTGAGAGTTAATGATCTTTTAGTGGATTCACAGAGAACATCAAAACAAGGTGTAAGAATTTTAAATTCCAAGCCAACAGATTAAATGTTCATGTTTGGAATTTTGGACAGAAAAACTAAAATTGTTATCCTTAAATCCGGGTTGACCCAGGTTAACCTGGGTTGACTCACAAGACCCATGACCCGGTCATTTTATCGGGTCAACTACCTGGTTGGGTTTTATAACTATAGTATGCATTTGGGTGGAAAGAAATTCAGATATGTAAAGGAAAAGAAATAAATTGTGGACTAACCTATTAATGGTAATATGAGAGAAAATTATTAATGGGATTGTTGATTTCTTGAGAAAGTGAAAATTGATAAAATTACCATGGGGTAAAGTTTCAGAATTTTTAGAATATTATGTGGTGATTTTTCAAATTTGCACGAAAAAGTACCAGTAATCGGGTAAAAAAATAATATACTAAAGACACATAATAATATAATTAAAAGAAAGATGGTATTAATTAGTTGAAATGTCAGCCTTCAAAGGGCTGTTTCCAGCCGACCAAAAGAAGAAAAGAAAATGACTCATGGGGACTAGATAAATTTAAATATGAAAGGCAAGGGTTTAAATGTAAATAATGAAAATTTTACTATATAAACCCCAATTTGCTTGGGGTGTCCAGTAGGTGATAGGGAGAGAAAGGGGAGTTAGGGATTTTTTTACATCTTCTCTACAATTCTCTCATCAATTCTTGAAAATAATGCATGATTATGGAGAGTTAAGATAATTAAGAAGGTTTATGGTGAGCTACACTAATTATGGAGGAAGAATGAAGTGTTGAGAAAGGAAGAAGAAGGAGGGAGATAAATGATGGTTTCACCTTGAAGTTTCTTCTAATTAAATTCCTTGTTATCTTAATAGTAAGCATGATTCTATTATGTTGATTGTAGAAATTTCATACATGTATCATCGGGTGATGATGTGCTTGATTATGGAATTTTGTGATTAGCATATTGGTTGTAGTAATTTGTGATATTGTTATGAAATTTTATTTGTTGGCATGAAAATTGAATGAGTTAGTGTTTAATTGAGTAAAAAGTTGAAGAAATTTCATGCTACCCTTACTTGAAAGTTTGGCATTGGTAGAAAAATATATGGAATGTATGTGATTGATGAAATGGAAAATTACCATGCTCAAATGAATAAAATTAACCTTAGATGAGGTTTTGAAAACTAGAATCAAAGAAGAATTGATCCCTCATTGGATGTAAAATAAAAATAAAAATTTGGCAAGGCTAAATGGAAGAAGAGGAAAATTGTATTTGACTAAGTTAGGATTTTAATTTGGATGGAAATATATTTAATGGGGTTAATTAATGCATAAACAAGTAGGATGAAAAAAAAAAAAAATGACATCCTTACTAAACTTAGAAATTTGGCAAAGTGATCAAAGAAATAAAAGGATGGAATGCAGATGCGGGTAATGATAAAATTAATGTTGAAATACATTAAGAAACATGGTGAGAGGGATTGAATTGCAAATTGATGGAAGGAATATCTTAATTTTTCATCTTATAAAGGTTTGGCCAAGTTCATGAAAATAAATGAAATAGGTTGTTAAAGTTGGTTGTTAAATTGTGACAAAATCCTTGTTTAATCTTATTGTTGTAATATATAAGGATTAGGGAAAATGGTGGAATTGAAGTCATAGAATGGATAATACAACTAATTTATTAGTTGGATAAACCATGGTGATAAATATATTATAAATAAAATAATTTATTATGGGTATATGGATTGGAAGTAGTTTATTAGTGATTTATGAATGTGAAGTTTAAATTTAATTTTGCGATGAAAAAATAAATTTAAATAATTTCAGAAAGAAATAATTGTATAAGTGATTTAGTAATTCATGTTGGTACATGAGAGTTGCCTATGAGAGGACAACATCAAGGTTGTGCATTTAGTGACCAAACTACAGGTAGGTGTCTGACACCTAATCTATTTAGAAATTTTTATGAATGTTAAGATATAGTAATTTTTCTTATAATGCCATTGTAAATATGAATATTGATGTGATATTATTATTAAGAAAATTGAAAAGTTCTAGTTAATCACATAGGCGATAATAAGTAATCTATTATGAGATGTGATTTATTGTAACAACAAAAAAACCTTGTATATATTAACTTTGACTGCAACGATAGAATTGCTATGCAAGAATTATTATTGACCGCATTGGCGGGATTCGATGTATGATCTATTACCGATTAAAACAGTGGAAATCGTATGTAATTTGTGTTAGACCGCTATGTAATAATAATAATAATAAGGTAATATATATATATATATATATATATATATATATATATATATATAATAGTAATTTTTGTGTGTGTGTGTGTGTGTGTGTGTGATGGGAACATCAAAATAACTGACGTGCGCGATAGCCGATAAATAAATAGATATTGTGTGAAAACTAGTTCCATGGTTAATTGGACTAGTGCCCTAGTTAATGAGTAAATGGAGAAATTGGTGCCCTAGTTAATGGGCAAATGGAGAAACCGGTACCCTAAGTAATGAGTAATTAAAGAAACTAGTGTCCTGATTAATGAGACTAAGTGCTCTGGTTAATGGATCATTGGAGAAACTAGTATCTTGGTTAATGAGATTAATACTTTGATTAATGGGCAATTGAAGAAGCCAATAATTTGGTAATTGAACAAATGTCTGGTTTGGACTACAAAGGACATTACTATGTTCTTAATTTGTGCTAACTGTATTGATTTGTAAAGTTAAGGATAAAATAAGAAATTAATTGTTTAGTAATTGATAAGGTAAATATATAGAAGAGATAATAGTAAATAATCATTGTGTATAAAGCTGATTATATTTGGTATTAAATAAAATATCAGGTACCTCGCAGTATTGTGCCGAGTAGTAAATTGTGTTAGTAGTATTAGATTAAGATATTGATGCAGATGTCAATGAATTGGTATAGTTCAAGTATGAGGAAAACTCCATTGGAATTTTAGTAGAGTGTATATTAAATTATTTTAAAAAGACAGTTATGCATGATGGTTTTCGAATGGTTAGGATTGTCATATTAAGGGATTAATAAGTTATTCGGCTGACCAATTGACCACAACAATAACATGTAATGAAGTAAGGTGTACGTGAGTTTGACTGTGCTGATAGGTTAAGGTTTGAGTATTAAATTATCCCTACAGATAAAGTTTAATGGAAAAGAAAAATAATATGAGCACGTCTTTTAAGTATAAAAGTGATGAAAGTTTATGTGATAAATTATAAATAATAGAAATGGACATGAAATAAGTGGAATAAATAATAAATTGAGGAAATTTCTTGATATAAAAAGAATGTTGTATGGACTGATGTACAATGTATCATAGATATAATAAATGCTAAGGAAACAAAAGGGCGACTTGAATTACATATGTTGTAAATTAAATTACGATGTGAATTAGATATAATTACGCAATGATTTATGATATGGATTAAAGATGGTTGTGAGAGGAAAAGATCATATGATTTATATGTGTTGAGGAAATAAATTGTGGTGTAAATTCCATGTGATATGAAATAATAACATAAACTGAATATATTCATGAAATGGAAAGAATTATGAAATAAATCCAAGGCGAAAAGAAACACTGTATGAAAGTGTTTGAATGATTCCAATCAATTTTAAAGTTGTGAGGAATAAATTGTATATTGATGTGTTAAACTAGATTAAGGAAAAAGAAAAAGAAAAGGAAAGTTATCATGATATAAGAATGATAACGTGATGAATAAGATGTTGGAAATAAAACTTATCAGAGAACGATGAATATGTATAATGTTGGAAATTAATGTAAGATCAATGTTCTTACAGAAATATTTATGAAATTAGTTTTGATCATATAATTATTAAACGTTAATAACTAGGATGATGCAAATGTTTATTATAAATTAATTTTTTTAATTTTTTGTATGCCACAGATAAATTCTTTTGAGGCATCAGTTTTTTAGGGTCACTAAGTTATCTAGTTTTATGCAGAAAGAATATATGTATTTTAAGAGAAAGATAAACTTATAAATAATTTATGTAAATATGATTTCAACAAGAGTTGTGATAAACTGTGTTTTTTAATAAAAAAATTATTGAAAGGCTGTTGAGACTTTTCTTATATATATAAAAAAACAATTTACTCATATTGTTTACATACTTGATCAATGAAAATAAGTATAAACGCATGCGAATATGCTAGGCGTTACAAGGTCACTTAGGCAAGGGCAGGGAGTTAGATCTAGTTATGCTATTGATGAACTCAGATCATCCAATAAACGATGTAGATGTAGATATATAGATGAGTTATATTAATATAATTTGGGATTTCAATTACTAAAATGTTAAATTATTAAAGTATATGAGATTTATTTTGCATGTATATATGTCTTTTTTTATTTGTTTTCCTGAGGTTATTTGTGATTATGAAATGTAAAAATTTATTGAGTTTGATTATTGTGGTTCTTTCCAAGTATTTTTAAGAAGAATAAAATGTTGGGTATAGTTTCTATATAATCCTGTCCCATTTGTTAAAATTGGAAAAAAATTAACTCTCTAGAATCATGAAATAAATTAAATGATAGATTAACAAACTAAATAATAAATCTCATAAGAACTATTTTTTCTTAGATTTAGATTTATTATTTCTAGAATTTAATTTATGTGGCGGTTTAGAACTATGATATTGAATTAATATCGATGTTCAGAAATACGACATTAATTATATGTCGTGGTTCTGAACCATGACATTTAAAAATATGATATTTCATCAAAACTTTTTATTATTGTGTTAAATTGCCATTTCTTTTGATTTTGTATGCTAATTGCTAATTTGACTTGATATTTGTCACTCTTCTCATTGTTGATCTTAGACTAATTTTGTGTAGGTATATAGCTTGTTTAGGACCTAATTAAAGAGGGATTAAAACTCATTATATGGTTTGAGAATATTCCGACTATTAAAGAAAAAAAAAGTTGAAGTATTTTTGTTTGCCCTAAATAATTTTTTTTGTTTTTCCATTCAATAAAAGAGAAGGAGGTGCCTCCTCATCTTGAATTTGGAATTTACTGGAAGCTGAAGAATGCATGCAGTCTCTGTCAGTGGTGTGGATTGATGATTTATTTTATTTAAGGTTATCACATTCATCTATAATAATCTATTTCACTAAAACAAAAACCCAACATGAAAATAAATAGAATCCTAGTTATCATTTACAAATAAAAAATAAAAAATATAGACTTGCACATACAATACACAATCTAATGCAAACCCAAGAACCTAAACACAAAAAAAACTTTTAATACTTACCCACAAACTAACCTAGCCCACATAACACGTCTAATGAACACTATAGTAATCCTCAATTAGTGATGAGGGATAAGGTGTGGAGGGAAAAGGAAGCGAGGTGGTCACAAGTAAAGGAAAAGGTTTGGTTTGAAGATGGAGAATCCACTATAATTGGGTTTTGATTCTCTCTTTATAAGGTGATTCTAGTATTGAAAAATCCAATCTTTTATCGAGATTTATAAAAAGTAAATTCAATTCTGAATTTAAATCCACTATTGGTGTTGGATTTTCCTCTTGTAATATTCATGTTAATGATAAAGTTGTCAAGGCTGAGATTTGGGACATTGCTAGCTAAGAAAGGTATAATTTATTTTATCTCTAAATCATGGATCTTTGTAGTTTTCTATACATGAGTTTTATATTATTTTGTGAGATTTTTATTTGGGTCCATTTGATATATATGCCTTTAGTTCTCAAAAGAATTTCTAGTCAAGATATTAGAAAATGTTTTGATGGTTTCATTGATGTTAGCTTTGAGATGTAGGTGGGGTTATATAAATGGATAAGATCGTGTCATTGTAAATATATCATAAAACTATTTGTGTTGATTTGGGTCTATTTGATTTGTTTCTGTATGGCAACATCTTGATTAGGGTTCTTGAAAAAAAAACATGTATCATTGCCAGTTTATATGGATGGAAGTTATAGGTTCAAAGTTTGATTCTCTTCTTAATCATAAGTTTATACATACGTGAAAAAGAGAAACCATTAATTATTTCTCTTAAAAAAAAACTGCTAGTGATTCATAGAGAAACTATAAAGTACTTTTCCATACAACTTTGTTTCTATTAACATATATGTAGCCTTTTTGGAAAGCAATTGAAGTTAATATCATAGGTGATTAATGATGGGTTCTCCATGTTAGAGAAATAATGGAAGCTTCATGTTTAATGTAAACAAACCATTAATTGTTCTGCATTTCATGTTGTTAGATTTAATTTTTTAAATTTTATGAAGGAATTCCAAAGAAGTTTGCTAGATTGTATGGAAAAGGTTTGTCAAATAAGGTAGTCCTTGAGGTCCCTAATATTACAGTGTTGGAAGTAGGATTGTTGATGGAGGCTAGAGGATTGTTTAATTAAATGAAGGGGAAGAATCTGGTTTCTTGGAATACCATGATTAGTAGGCATGTGAGTTTGGGTCTAATAAAGGATAAGAAATGATTTTTTGATAAGATATTGTGGAAAATAAAGGACGTAATTACTTTTAACTTCATGATTGATGGGTATGCAAGAAGGGGTAGATTTACAAAGATATTGGAGATATTTGAAGAGGTGTGTATGAGTTTTAAATTTGATATGTCTTGTTTTATGCCATTAGTTTTGTGTGTTTATAATGAATTAAAGATTTTTAGCTCAAAGACCATTGTCTTAATTTTTTAATTTAGTTATGCATAACTTGAAATGAGTTATGCTTTGAATTGAGTGTTTAATGATTGAAATTAAACTATAAGCTTTCATACTTTTTCAAGCCAACATCCTATCTTTTCCTTAGTATAATGGTTTATGTGATAAATAATTGGAATTATGATGTGGAATTGGCAAAAAGCTTTTCTTGCATTACTAGAAGAACATGCATTTTGGAACTTTAGTACCATGTGATATGGCATTTTGAATTCCTTTTTTATTTAATTCCTTTTTTTTTACTCGAGCTTTTATAAACATTACCTATTCTTGTTGTAGATATACATAAGGTCACCATTTAGGATGCTCAAGGTTGCAATTCAAACTTAAGTCAATATTATGCACTGTGGAATAGTTTTCTTGAATTATTTTGTATTTTAACAATTATATTTTATTATGAAATCTTTTGGCAACATTGAAACTTAGTATTTTATATATATCAAATATGAAATTGCCCCTCTTCCAACTTAATAATAACAAAAAAAGTTAAAAATATGAAAACATCCCCCCACATACTAGTTTATTAATTTTCAATAATATCATTTTTCTATGCTTAAAAAGAAAGGAAAAAGATGAATAAGCCCCCAAATGTCAGTTTATTATTATTTGCTTTTAAGGATATTTAAGTAATTTTACTATGCTAAAAAATATATGAAAAGACAACATTGTTATAATCGATTTGATAATGACCAATATGTCATGTTGAAAATAAGACACTATCTCTACCAGCAAGGCCATTACTTTTTGTTGAAAACGAAAAAAAAATATAAAAACATTGTTTCAATCCATAATGTTGTGTGTTTTGGGCTATAGTGGATTTCTAAAGTCTTTTAGGTTTTTTTTTTTTAATAATGTAGAGAGCTTGGGTGTGAAAACTCTAATATTATTTTTTTAGTTAGGTGGATAAACATGACTATTTAAAATTAAAAACTAAAGAAAGCCCATATGTTTTTGAGTTTTTTTTTTTGGTACCTTAGCATAGTTAAACAAAATTATCAAATAATATAGTCTATAAAATATTTAGGAAAGTAGTATAGTTGAGAGAGTCGTAGCTGGCATCTACGAATCACGAGTCTAGTGTTGTTTGATTTGTCTCGTTGAGATCTTTTTGAAGGTACTGATGATGTCATCATTGAAACTTTGATTTGCCTTCGAGATTGCTTTTCTCTCTCACACTCTTACTCTCTTTCTCAAGTTTCTTCACAAATTATAAGGAGAGGAAAGAGAAAATACAAAGAAAGAAAGAAAAAAAGAAACTCGGGAGGCACACCAAAACTTTAATGATGACACTATCGGTACTATAAAAAAATATCGACGAGATGAATACAACAATATTAGAAAAGGTCACCAACGGACCATAGTGAGTCATACGTGCCCCTAAATACAAGTTAGCTCTGTCACCTTTGAGTAGTTTATGCGACCCTCTCTAGTCTCTATTAGTTACCTTTGTTGATGTCATTGAATTTGTCTTGTTAATATTTTTCTAAAGGTATCAGTGATGTTATCATTAGAGTTTTGATATGTCTCCAAAGTCTTCTCTCTTTTTTTTTTCTAATTTAATATTTTGTGGATATTTTATAATTTTAAATAATCCCATGCAACTTGTAAATCACAAATATAATTTTCGATTCTCTCACCTATACTGCTTTTTAAAATATTTTATGAATTATATTATTTTTTAAAAAAAAATTAACGGTGCTAAAATTGAAAAAAAAGGTCAATTTTCTTGCGGTGGCATGTCTGTTTTCATGAAAACCAAGATGTTAGGTAATGTATATCCCTCTTTAAAAAAAAAAAAAAAAAAGAAGAAGAAGGAAAAAATAAGATCAATAATGGGCAGTTTCGGAAGTCCCGTCTCTCTCTCTCTCTCTCTCTCTCTCTATCTCTCTCTAAACAAGTTGCAGAGGGGGACAAAGGCCAGCATGCGACGACTGCAGCAGCACACAGATAAAATGGCCCATTGGAGACCTACGAGATCGCATCTTATAATTTCGCCTCCGTTGTTTGCACTGCCCACAGATTTGCTAAAACAAATGAATGAATGATTCTAATCAAAGTAACTTTCTTTCCTCAATATATATATATATATATATATATATATATATATATATATATATATATTAGCTGAGATGTTAATTCAAGAGAAAAAAGTATACAGGAAATGGGGATCCATGGCTCTCGCGATACAAATCTTCTTTCACTTTACGATCAAAATACTTCGACGTGAGACATCATTGGATATAAAATGCGTTTCTCAATTCAATTCAATAATATTATTGGCAAACAATTTACAAATACGACTAATATATTTTCATAAAATGTCGATTTCTTGATAACGCAAAAAAAAAAGTTGCCACCGCCATGCGTAGTCTACAAGTGACCGAGCGTCAATATCTGACTGTATCACATGGTGGCGATGAATTGAATTTAGACTTCGACTAGATTATTTGATTAGTCTTGGAGATACCAACTCTTTTCTTTTTTTTATAGATTTGAACCTTGAAATTAAAAATTATTTTTTAATTTTTTTTTGTGCGTGGATGTCTTAGATCATCGAGAAGATAATAATATTTTTTTAAAAAATATATTTACAAGTTTTTGTACAAAATTACATGCTTCAAATTAATCAGTAAACACTGTTGCTCCAAATCTCACTGCCTTTACTGTAATATTATGTATATAGTAATTATTTAATTTATAGCTGCTCGCACCCTTTTCTCTGAGCTGAGCCTATATTTATGAGACTTGTCATCTATTTTTTTACGGTATTCTGGGGTTAGAAGAAAAGAAAGAAAGAAAGAAGATGGAGATTCCTGTGATAGATTTGAGCCAACTCGAGGGCGAGAACAGAAGCAAAACTATGGCTCTTCTGCACCAAGCTTGTGAGAAATGGGGCTTCTTTCAGGTACAGGGATTTTTCATCCTTCGAAAAAAGCTTGATATACCACCTATCTATCTTAATACATATTTGATTCTTACAGGTTGAGAACCATGGACTCGAGAAGAAGCTGATGGACAAGGTAAAGCAATTGGTGAACGCACACTACGAGGAAAACTTGAAAGAAAGCTTTTACGAGTCAGAGATAGCTAAAGGCTTGATGAATAAATGTGATGTAGACTGGGAAAGCAGTTTCTTTATTTGGCATCGCCCAACATCCAACATCAATGAAATCCACAACCTCTCGGAGAATCTTCGGTATGGATTTGATTATATATAATTATAACTAGCAATTTGTACAGACATTATTCTTCTGAAATAAGGACATGGTCTCTGTGTTATGTGCAGCCAAATAATGGATGAGTACATCGCCCAACTGATTCAGTTAGCAGAGAAGCTTTCTCAACTCATGTCTGAGAATCTTGGACTGGACAAGGATTACATAAAGGAATCGTTTTCAGGAGCTAGAGGTCCTTCTGTGGGAACAAAGGTGGCAAAATACCCTGAATGTCCTCGGCCAGAGCTTGTGAGAGGACTTCGAGAGCACACCGATGCCGGCGGAATCATACTCTTGCTCCAAGATGAACATGTCCCAGGTCTTGAATTCTCAAACGATGGAGGATGGATAAAGATCCCCCCATCCAAGAACAATACTATATTTGTCAACACAGGTGATCAAGTGGAAGTGTTGAGTAATGGAAGGTACAAAAGTACTCTGCACCGTGTCATGGCTGGCAAGGATGGGAGCAGACTCTCCATTGCCACATTCTACAACCCAGCTGGTGATGCCATCATCTCTCCAGCTCCCAAACTCTCATACCCCCATAATTATACATTTCAAGATTACTTGAAGCTTTATGCCACCACAAAGTTCTCAGATAAGGGTCCCAGATTTGAAGCCATGAAGAAAATAGCCAATGGACACAGCAGTCATGGTGTCTGAAACTGCCTCGTGTAATTCCCAGTACTGGTGTTTATTTGTCAGTTTGAACCACTTGTTTTCTTGATACAAGGAGATGCTCGTTTATCTTGTCTTGTTAGCAGGAGCACCATTGGATCCGGAAAAATTATCCACTTTACAATTCACTGTTCATTTTCTCAAACATAGCAATCACGAGACCTAAATTTGTCACATATACCTTGTCCGGTAGCAAAATCAACTCTCTTGATGGAACCGTACGCATTAAGACTGATCATATCTCACAGCACGAAAGCGGAAAAACACAAAGGCATTAAAAAAAATCATTACATAGCTAGAAGCTAGCCAATTTTGATAGTATGGATTTAGTGACAAGAGTATTGGTCTTCGCAACTGCTTCAACCAATAAAAGTTTATGAGACTTCAATAAAAAAGAACATCTGGTGATGAAACACAACAGAAAATTCCCAAATTTCAGAGATTTGGAGAAACTTGGGGCCAACTCCCTAATAAGCAATACAAGTTGATCAACTGAATCCTGAGTTAGCTGAACGTTATGATTTAAGATATTTTGAAACAGATTAAACAATGATTCCGTCCAAACCAGTTGACTGGATACAAGGCATTGGTGGCAAGGAAGAATGATGGATCGTTTCTCAACTTCTCCACAAAGCAGCTTCCGGCAAAAAGCTGAAACATGAGCAGGGTGCAAGGATTCCTTGACGATCCTGGTGATCACATCACACATGTGGTTGTTGATGCCACTCTTTTTCATTATCAGCGGAAGCAATAGTGCACATTCAGCAGCTCTCTGGTGAAGCTTGCAGTACTCTACCATTGAAGTCACCAGTACACGAGATGCTGGCTCTTCAAGCACCAACATCTTTGGAAGCATAATTGAACACAAAACTTTGTTAGGCCAAGCGATCTCTTCTTCTTCTTCTCTTCCATTTGAGAGATGAAAAACCAGAATTGAAGCAGTCTCATCATCAGCTTTCCAAGGTTCAAGCATACCCAAAATCACAAAAGGATCTGGTTCTCTCTCAAAACTAAGTCTGCGAATTTCATTTGCTAACTCAACAGTTTTAGAACTAGACTCAAAAGTCATAATCCTCTCTTTCAAACTTGCTGCCATGTTTTGAATTTCCTCATCTAAAGGAGCAACCATGACCAAATCAATCTCCATTTCCTCCGCAACATCTTTCGAATTATCACCAGAACCCTCTCCAACTTGACTCAAGAAATCTTCTGGGCTTTCATAACCAGCAAACAATTCTCTGGAGTTCAATGTATCGTGCGAGAGAGGCAACCAAGGTAGAAACAGTTCATTTGCACTTGAAGCAGCATCTTTAAGGAAATCTGGGATTGAACGATACTCCTCATCAACTCTCTCTTCTCCAGAGTCTAAGCTTAAACCAGAAATCCATTGGTAATTTGAGTCAGACACTTTATCAAGCAGATTGCGTGCAGCCCTCTTAACCCAGAAATCAATCCCCTCGGAATCTGTCAACAAAGTCCTGGCTAACTTAGATAAGTCCCGCTTGCAAAACCTTTGATGCTCAAAACCAAGAAAGGACAAAATTCTGGACTGGACAAGAAAAGGCAGTGTTTGTAGAAACATGACCCTCCTGTCACACATGCTGTTAACAGGGAGAAAAAAAAGTGAGAATCATAGAAAAAGCAAGAGATAACATGAAATGGAAAATGGGTTTTACTCCACCTGTTTGTGGATGAGTTGTTTGTAATGGGTTTGGCGAGTAAAGAGAGAAAAGAGGTTGTGGTGATTGGAACTGATGATGAAGAAGAAGATTGTTGTAACCAGAGGGATGCTTCAGTTTCTGGTGTTGGGGAGTTAAGGAATATGTTAAAGAGAGGAACCCATGCCTCCATTTCTGTCTGCTTCCTTCCTTGGATTTGTTTTTTTTTTATAAATTAAGCAGCAAAGGAAAGTCTGTGTTATTATTTTGAAGTGAAGAAGAATAAATAAGACAAATTAAGGACGGGAGGTTTGTGCGCGGGGAAAAGGTTTTTCGGTTTTTTTTTTCTTTTTTTCAAAAAAACAAAACTCCTAAAATAAGAGTAAATTACACAGTGTGAAGCCTCCAGGATTCTGGTCGGATCAGTTCCAAAGTGCTTGGGTGTCGGGAGGAGACCAGGTTTGAGAGATTCATGGTACAGATCAGGAGGGTTGGGGTCGGGACCAAGTCCAAGTCACACGAGATTCAAGTCAAGATTGGGTCTGAGAAGTCTAGGAGCCAGGTTCAGGGAGTCCACGATTCGTGCTAGAACTAGGATTGAAGTGCCCGAAGATAGATCTAGGACTTGGATCGCGACCATATTCAAGCCCAGGCGGAGTCTCGATCACCTAAGATTCAAGCCAAAATCAGGTTCTAGTTGCTTGAGAGTTGGGCCTAGGTCACTCGAGGTTTAGGCTAAGATCGGGTATAGGCTATCTAGTGTTTGGGTTGCACCCAAGTCTGTAGCCTCCATGGTGCGATGGAGTTCAAGGCATGTAAGGTCGAGTTTGAGGGTTAAGTTCAGAACACCAAGGATCAAGTCGAGGCCACCTATAAGGCTCCAAGGTGTATAGTTGAGATTAGGTTCATAACACTTCGAGGTTAGATTAGAGGCACCTGAATTTTGAGTCTAGAGAGTCTAGGGATCAATTCTAATAACTCGAGCTTCTTGTTGAAACTAAGTGATTTTCCAGAAAAAAAAATATCAATTAAATAATTTTTCAATTTTTTAAAAAACAAGTTTAAAAATTGAAGGAAAAAAAACTAATTGAAAATAATTCTTCATTTTCTCTATAGCTAACTTTATTAATTGAAAATAATCTAATATCTCTCTCTTTATTAATGGAAAAAAGATATCTTTTTTTTTTAATTTAACGCCTTTCAATTTTAGTTTTGTTTAATGTCAATGTGATACAAACAAAGTCAGGTTTGAATTTGACCTTAAAAATATCTGCTAATAAGTTTTGCGAGATCAAGAATATTTTTCAAACCATATATCTCAACAAGCTAAAATTTTACAGGGAAATACTACACACATGAAAATATATTTTAGTAAATGTTCAGGTCCAATAGAGTTCGGGAACATATTAGTTTGGAGGGTCAAAGTTACTAGACAAATCTTGTTAAATCTGTCAAACTAGATCTTTGTGTACTGTTTGGGACATATCTGGAACTACATGAGGAATTTGTTCTAATTCAAGTTGGGCTAATATTAGACATCTCAAGTTTTCCAACCATATATGGTAGACCCAGTAATTCATCCAAACAAGAAAGAATAGCGTATTTGAAGTCAAGACTAAAATTCTGCCAAGAATGTGTAAAATTGGAGATCGGGCTATATGAAGGAATTGCAGCATGAATATTTTGTTTTTATTTATTTATTTAATTTTGAATAATTATTTTTAATTTGGGTTTATTCTAACCTATTAGATATTCTTTAGGGGTTTATTCATTATTAGACTTATTTTAGTTGATTACTAGTTTAAGCCTTTTGTTTGTTTATGGAAAAACAATATTTCTTTGTAGGGACAAAGGTCATACATTGACTTATCGAAGATTAACTGGCTTCATGACATCATTCACATGCTTAGGGTAGGGACAAAGGTCGTACACTGACTTATCGAAGATTAACTGGCTTCATGACATCATTCACATACTTAGGGTTCTTAGATATAAGGTTATATCTGGGTCCAAGTTTTTTTTTCAATACCTTTGATTCTTATATATAGGGTTATCTCTAGGTCAAGATTTTATCAAACTTGATTTTTAACTTTTCAGATTATTATCTACTTCATTAGGGGTTATTCGACCACGCAATCAAAAGGTTTGCATCATAATCTTTAGGAAGAGTTACTTATAATGGCCTTGGATTTAGATGATTTTAATTTATACAATGACAACAAATTTTTGCACCGAGTCCATGAGAAAATTTGTTTTCATTATTAAAATATATGACTAAAATATTTAGATTTTATGTCAAGAAAATAATTAGATTATGAATATGATGATGCTCCAAATCTAATATGTTTGAGAATAAAGTACTTTGGTGGTTGAATTATGAATCAATCAAAGGTTATTGTTCAAAAGTTTCTATTCTCCACCTTTATAGAAATTATCCAATGATGAATGCCTTCTAGTATCTATAAAAAGTTTTCTTTTGGGAGATTCAAGGACCATCCGATGGTAAAATCAATAACTTTTAAGAGAAAATTAAATAATAACTACAATAAAGTGCATTAAATTTCAAGAACCAAAGTGTTTGTTCTTGTTTTGATGTAATAAATATTCTAGTACTTAGAAGAATTTATCTATTTTGAATGTACATTATGAACCCTCTACCTGAATAGCATGAAAGGTATTTATATCCTTCAGATCCAATAATCCTCTCTATTATGGGAGGGTAAATGCATATATTTCAACCATAATATTAATAGGGATTAGACGTTCTTAACATAGCTAGTTAATGGAGTATAAATATCCATGCCATTATCATTAATGAGAGAGAAATATCTTTGACGTTAATGTCAATGAGAGACAAATATACTTGACATTAACTTGCAAGATGGTCTATCAAGAGAAAAGATATTATGATTTCTTCTTATCCTTTGAAGATCTCTAAATATAAAAATGAATCCTTGCTATATGGTGCATGTCAAGGGCCTCCTATGGCAATTAGGTATAGAATTTGGCCGAATCCATGCCAATATGGGTTTGCCCCAAGACAAGTTATTTTGGTATTTAGACTCAACTCTTGGTCGAATCCATGCCAAGTTGGGTTTGCCCAGGGGCAAGTCCCCTTGGAATTTGGGCTTAGCGATTAGTTAAGCCCATGCCAAGTTGGCTTCGCCCCTGCGGCATTCCCTCCCTTTGCCCTTGCGCTCGGTGCTTGGTCGAGCCCATACCAAGCTGGGTTCACCCTAACCGTCTTCTTTCAAGGAGAGGTTTAACCTTAACCTTCTCTGTGAGGAATGAACTCCTTGGTTCATCATAATCCATTTTTCTCTTGGAAGTTTTAGTGAATTAAGATTTTTTTATTAGGTGCCAAATTGCAAAAGTTTTTTGAAATTGACTTTAACTTGAGAATTGCTTTATTATCAAAACACTCTAAAAGAACTAGGATTCCTTATAGTACTTTACTATTCATATGAAAAATAAATCATATATATATATGTGTGTGTATGTATGTATGTATGTATCATTTTATAACAAATATGTGTCATAGCTTAGTCGCTTAGCATGTATTTTTCAAGCACTAAAAGACACCTAATTTCTAAAATATAACAGACGATAGGTTGTTTGTCACTTTTTTACTTTTCAAAAATAATCATCTACCCCTTAATAAGAAAATAATAAAGTAGGGCTAGGCTAGGCTAGGCTCGCGAGTCCCTGGCTAGACTTTATTCCATATCATTTCAACCATAAGTCAATCCCCTTTTATATATATATATATATATATATATAGATTGTTTTAGTAATTACATCACGTCCATTCTATAAGAACATAATTTTAAACAAATGCTAAGAGAGAAATATACCCAATTTCATATACATGTTAACTTGAATTACATAAAAAAAAGGAAAAATCTAAACACATGTCTTAAGCTTTTCTTTTATTCATACACATGATATGCTACCTTACTAGGTCTCTAATTAAATCACTTTACTACTTATATATGCATTTTATTTTATTTGAATTTATTTAATGTCTAGTATAAAACATGAGTATTTAATTTATACACACCATGAAAAATTATGTGAAGATATATGTCAACTTGCATAATAATATTTTACTTAAGAATTCAATACATAAATCCAAATATAGATAGAACAATGTCATTAGAGAAGAAGAGATAATAGAAGAGAGCTTTTAGTCTAATTTATAAAACTACTTACATGTACAATAAAAGTTCTGAATCCTGAAGTTTAACTACAACCTAACTACTTATCCTGCCAATATGTGAAGGTCCTACAACAAAGATTCATTACGCATAAGTTCATATTTCAAACACAATTTATCTTCTAAATATGTGTGATGATGAGATCACTCATTCTTTTTATCCAATCCTATAAAAGATTTCACGAACAATAGTTACCCTTCCACAATAACACAACATTAAGGTATTCGTACTTGACATGAACACAACACACTCTCAATTTTAAGTTGGTTAGTGTGCTTCAACCCACATAAAAAATCCTATAATTCAATTTATTATAATTCTCAAGGTAACTTGGGCAATAACACATTATTTAATTGCGCATTTATAAAACAACCAAAACATACTTAATCTTTAAGATTTCACAACATTGGCTTTGTCTCGGCAAAAGCATCCCAATCCCATTGATTTTCATAAAATTTGGGAAAAACACTTTCTACATTGAACTTTCACATATTATGAAGGTAACCTCAACACATTAGTTTTAAAAAATCTTTAGAAATATTCACAACATTGACTATCGTGCGTTACGAAAATGACTCAACTACATTAGTTTCTGAAGGACTTTGAAAACAATCATTACATTGGCTTTTGTATATTGTGAAAGCAACCCAAACACATTGATTTCTAAAAACTTTATAAACAATCACAACATTGATTTTCGTACTTTGCAAAAGCAACCAATCACATTGGTTTCTAAAAACTTCAGAAAGAGGGATTTTGGCTAAAATTATAGGTTTGCTGCTACTTCTTTCTCTTTTGTTTTTTTCTTGTATTTTACCTCGCCATCGATTTTTTTTGCGTTTTGCTTTTTCACTCCCTTTGATGATATTTTTCAACTAATTTATTATGCTTAAAATATAGTTTTCCTCATAATTTCCACAATTTTCAGTTAAAAATTGTGCAATTATACACAAGGCTTAAACCGGCGGTGAACACTATTTGCGCATAAAATCATATATTAATTTATTCAATATTTCATTCTATTTTTTTCTCTAAATATTCTCTCCCTAATTTACAAAAATTATTCCTTAAAAAAATCATTTTACCTGACTGGGGAGTTTATGTGATTTATAACTAGGCTACTGTTTAGCGTACTGATTTATTATTTTGTTCTACCTGAGATCTAAGTAAATTCACTGTGAATTTTTCATTAAAGTCTTAATAATTTATTTTCTTTTTAATTTATTATTTTTTTAAAATTAAGGATGACCTTATTTAACACTAAATTTATCAATTTTTATGGCTGGAGGTTTACATTTTCCTACCTTATAAAACTTCATACGTGAAATTTTTATTAGTGCTTAAGTCTAAAAATAAACTCAAGCGCTTGTTTTTCATATCTTCCTTGTAACCAATTTAGATATCATTCCATTTATTTCTTCATTCACATATTTATCATTTCTATATTGGTTACCAACTTACCTATAATTAGACATATATAATCATAAATTCTACCCCTTAATGCGTCAATTATAATTAGACATATGTTTCAAGGATGTAATTGTAATTCAAACCCTAAAACTTTAAAATTGACTGTAGGAGCAGAATCATAATTCTGCTATCTTTTTCTTTACTGCCGATAGTGGGCTCACTGCCCATGTTGATGGAAACAAAAGCAGTTGCAGCAAAGATTGCCATTCTTAGAGGCGAAGCTTTTGCTCTGCACCGTCTGCAGCGCGTGGCAACAACCTTATGCTGAGCTCCTAGTAGAGCCAGACAATCTGGCATTGCAATGGCAAGACATCCGTCGTTAGATGCTACCCAGCCCACAGCAGTGAACTGGCCCTGTGCGTGTAACACAAGCTAGGTGTGGCAACCTCCCTGGCACCATAGTTCTTGTCATTCGTAACCACATCAGCAATAGCCAAGGTCGCTGCTGCTTGCAACCAGCGTGGGGCAGGAGCCTCCTGCTACATCACAGATTCACATCCCTTGGTTGCTACCTCTTTGATCACGAGCAAGCTTGCCTGTGCACGCAATATAGGCAAAGTGCGCCAGCAACGCTGCATCGTCGATGGCGGAGGCACATCCTCAAAATGCCATTTTTTACTTTAAAACTTCTAGCTAGATTTAAAAATTCCAGCCAAAATTTGGTGGATCGGTAACCAGGAAAAATCTCTTTTTGTTTTTCAAAAATACATGAAGGAAATATTTTTGAAAAAATTAATTTGAACATAAATTTAATTTATAATTAATATCAATAACAATTATAACATATAATCAACAAACTTAATTATTTAAAGATAAATTCATTACCATTATTGATTTTCCTAAAACATAAGACCTAGTGGAAATATATAATAATTTTTAAAGTTTTCTAAAATTCTAAGGATATCAATGGACAATCTCGGGTCATTGAAGATGATCTTTCTTCTTTCTAAGATGAAAATAGTATCTTAAAATTCCACTCCAAAAGCATCCATGTTAGTCTACTACTACTATTTTGCATACTTTCTTCCTCATGTTGAATAGTCTAATCTGAGTAATTCTTGAAGCATGAAAGCAGAATGTCTTGATCCATTTTACAAAAAAATACTTTATCGTGAATAAAAGTTTCATATCACCTCTAATATTAAAAGAGGAAGAATCCTTCTTTAAAATAAACATATCAATTCAAATGTTTGGAAGAAGAATATCTTATTATGGCCAAGTGTTGCTCACATGGACTCAATTAGATAGTTAGATTGAAGGCAACACCATTTTGCCATCCAATTAAGGGAACCAAAGATTTTTTTTATGTTATTCAAATGTTAAGGATCACATCGAAACCTTACAAAGGGTTTTTGACAACTCTTTCCTTATTTTGATCCAAATACAACAATGTTTTTATATTTAGTTATGAATTCGTCCATAATATATAAGCCTTTACATGGCTAGTGAAGATATCTGTGAAACTTTAAAAATTCATACAAATCCTTTTGATAACTTAGTAAATGTGAGTCTAAATTTATAGGACTAATAAAGGGGGGTAATAAGACAAATTACCCCTTTTATAGAAAAAATATAGGCTTTATTTTATACTAGATATGCAATTACCTAATTTGTTCCAAATAAAAAAACCCACCAAATTCTACTTGAAAATAGTAGTAGCTTTAACAAAGGTTGTCCCTTCATTTTAGTCCATATCTATAAGGTTTTATGGTATTTTCAAGCTAATTATAAAGAAAAACCCTTTATGATAAAAGAAAATAGTCATGGGGTGATCTTGTGGGTTCAAGCATTGGCAACTAACTATTTTCCTAGGTTAAGCAATATAAAAGTGAACCCGACCCTGATTTTTTTTTTTTATGTTCCTCCTTTCTCGAGCATTCTTTTGGAGAATATGTAGAATTCTTCTTAAACATCATCAATAAAAGTGAAATAACAACATTTCTTTTAGCATCAACTAGGAAATGGCTCTCTATAGATACTACTACCATGAAACCAAAAGTCAAATGAAAAAAAAGCTTGAAAACATTATAGTTTGGAAAAAATCCTAACCTACGAAGATTTATATTTTAGACTAGTAATGGACTTCATCCTAAGAAATATTTTTTTATTTTTATGAGCCTTATAACCCCTACTTGGCTATATAATTAGGATTCCTCAAGGCATACCCTTTCTTAACTATTTAGAATGGATAAAGGTGATCTAAATAGACTTTTTTTGATAGTTTAGACCAAGTAATGGAAGTAATAGTGACATTAGAATATCACCTGAATCATTACCAAATAATGGACTTCTCATTTAATGGAGGTCATTAATTAAGATTTTTTAGCGTGTTTAGAAAAACCCTAGAACTTTTGTACAATTCTCTCTTAGAAGGCATGATAGAAAAGTTTTTTTTTGTCAACCAACCATTAAAGAATAGAAAATAAGAATCCCAACAATCCTTCCTACTATATTGAGAAAAAAAGGCATGCTTATGAATGTTCTGGTAAGAACATTTATTTTGAATTGATTTTTTATTACAATTTATTGTTTTTTTTTTAATTTTATGCTTGAATCTAAAATAGTGGTATATGAAGAAAAGAGTAGATAGAAACTAAATGTGATCCTATATCAACTGTCAATTATAAAAGAATATTAAAATCCTCTACCATTTAATAAAAAAGAAAATAAAGCCCTGATTGCTGAGTTATAGACCATACCTAAAATAAGTTATATTAATCATTTTTTCTAGTGTTTTATATGTCATTTTTAAACTTAAGTCCACCCTTAGTTTTATTTTTATTTTTTATAAGAGCTAATGACTTCACCTTCTCTAGAAATTGTGTTTTCTATTGTTACTACTGAAAACTAAAAAGCCTTATTAGCCACAGTTGTTGAAGTTCTTTCCTTATCTATTTTTAAAGTGACACTAGCTCCAAGGTCTTATATCTAAAAAATTGATGCTACTAAAGTACTAGATAAAACTCCTTGTTTTTTCAATTACTATTATAAGCTTTCTATAGTGATGGAGCCTCTTATAGTAGCCTCTCTTCAAGTTGAAGTTATGGTCATACCTTTATAAGTTATTTTTATAAAAGCATGATTCATACTTGAGAACATGGTTGCTCAAATCATAAGTGAAAACAATTTATAAGGACACCAATATAGTCATCCAAGATGTGACAACAGTTGCACCTTCTAGTGAAAAACTGGGTGTTATCTTAATTTTTCTTTCCTAGCATGAGGAAACAATCAAAGTGAAAGATTAGCATCAATGTTAATCTAATAGTTAACATCCTTTATGAGTCCCTAAAGGCTAAAGCTCCCTCATTTTTTCAAAGCATTAGAATACTACTATAATAATGCTCTTACATCTCTTATTGAAGAGGAAAAGGTCATGGTGCTAGATTAACCATATATGGTGACTCCTCCAAGTTAACATGCATGTATTTGTTGTTTTTTTCTCTCAAAAACGCTTTTAATTTTCATGTTTCCAATGTTAATAAAAACCATTCTTTAGATTATAAGGCTTTGGACGTTGCATTTTATTAAAAATACAATCCTCTATTGATCATATCCTAAGAAAAAAAATACCAACCGAGATAGTCTTTATTGGTCAATATCAAGGAGGTTATGGAAATTCTTACATTTAAGGATAATGTTTTAGGAAATAAAGCCTCAACTGATACTTGAAGTAGCTCTTAGAGGACACTCTTTCCTATGACCTCATATATTCATTGGACCATAGTGCAAGGGAAGCCTTTGTACAATTGCATAACTATATTGATCCCTTTATTAATATCAGGGAAACTACAACAAAAGTGTTATATAATTATAAGGTTGTCCAAGAATGTTTTAGAGCCTATAGAGAATTATAAGAAGTAGAGTATTCAATTGTCGAATAGGCTAACTAATCCTATAAAGATGACTCCCTACAAGTCTGGTTTTAATAAGCTAAGGTGGCTTGTATGAGAGAGAACTTATTGTATATGTCTTATAATCAATCAGTTAGTTACATGCAAGACTGACTTTGTTCATGTAAGAACATATTTATTATTAATAAAGACATTTTTTATCTTTAATATTGATTAATATTTGAATAATGAGTCACGAGTAAAGATAAAGTCATCAAGATAAAGATGCTTCATGAAGGAAATTATAACGTTATTAGAATTCTTATTGCATAAAAGCATTGTTTTAAAATGTTACTAGTCGATGTTCTATTAAGACTGAAAATTAATCAGAGCTATTAAGATTGGTGTATATTATATTATTATTTTTTTTATGAAAGAAAGCAATTGTTGTTAGCTAAGATATTAGGGATACTTAAAACTAATATGTTGGTGTTTGTCAAATGACATGTGCATTAAATTGATCCGTATGAGGATTTAATATAAAGATCACTTATGTCCATGAAAAGATTTATGTGATAGCTGTGTAAGTGATCCTTAGACTTAAGATCACTAAGTTATCTTATATAAGGAATGTTATGCTTTGATCTTGACTTCATATTGTCCTAATCAAGGTTAACAAATCAATAGATATTTGGCATAACATGAACTATATAAATGTATTTTAATGTTCAATAGAGAATTCATCTCTTTAAGTGAATTAGGAAAAATATTTCATCTATTCTCAAATAATATTGATTGTAAAATTCTTATGCAAGGTGGAATGAGATTTGAAAAGAGTTTCAAATCTTATTTAAATAATCATTGATTATGGTGTTGAGAACAAACATGATTTGATAAAGTGTCTAAGAATTGATGAAGTATAAATCAAAATATTCTTTATAAATGGATAATAATTACACTAAAAACTGGTCGCTAAAAGGTTAAGTTAAATGAAGCATAGCTTTTTTAATATTTAGGGATCATTGCATATTGCTAGATATTGTACTTGATATTAAATTATAAATCAATCAATTTATTGAATTGATGATAAGTTGATTTGTTTAATTTATTTAATCCTATTTTATTTAGGATTATGTTTTATATTCAGGACAACACACTAGGAAACCTAATGGGTCATACATATTAATAGTCATTGGTTAGAAATTAAATTAGAAATATTAATCAAGTGTGACTTGATTATAAAAACAAATTAGAGATTGAGGACTATAATCTAGTTACAATAAGGGATTATAATTTTATGCTTTAGAAAATCAAGTAAGAACTTGATTGAATAAATTTTAGAATCCTAAAATAAAATATGTGAAATTGTTTTAGGGAGAAAAGTAATATTTTTCTATTTATAGGGTGATCAGGTTTTTTGTATAAATAAAATTTATGCCTTATATTTTTAGCAAGTCATATAAAGCTACAAATGATAAAAAAAACACCTTAAAACATATATATATATATATATATATATATATATATATATATATATATATATATATAGCACTCAAAGATATAGTGACCCCTGTCTCCTAAAAAGGTTTTAAAAGATTTCTTACTAGTGGTTCATTAGATTACTATTAGAGGCCGAACACTTATCGACTTATGATTTATGATAACATAGCCTTGAAGAAGTTGTTCAAGTCTCAAAGAGAAGATGTAATCTTTGTGTAATCCTAAATGACCCTAGATTGTATAATCGAATCCTTGAGAGTTATGAAAAAAATTTAAATTTATTATTTTTGCTATGTTTATATATTTTGGAAAACCTAACAAAACTGGCTAAGGTTGAAAAGGAGCTAACTGAGGCTAAATCTAATCAGGCCTTTAGAGAGGCTAAAGTCATGAATCAATTTTAATGTGGCAGTTTTCAAGAATGGTCTTCCAAACAAGATAGAGGTGTTGATGTGTAAGGAATCACACCAAATGGATAAACAAAATTACGATTCACAAGTTATATTATAATATAGTTTTAATTAAAGGCTCAAGACTAAGAGAATCATAAAGATTTTTATTCATAACACTAATGGATGCACCCAAATCATATAAAGCCCTTTTAAAGCTAGCATTACTAATAACACATAAGATAGTAAATGCACCTAGGTCCTTTTGTTTTAAATGTTAATTTTTTTGAACAACAACAGATACAACTTCACCTATACTTATTGTTTCGTAGCTTTTTAGCTTGTAAGCTTTTTTGGTAGTACACAACTCCTTCAAGAATTTGATATATTTGGAAATTTTCTTGATAGTATCAATTAAAGGAATGTTGAGTTTTACTTTCTTGAAAACCTCTAAAATCTTCTTTTCTTTGTCCTCTTTCTTAGACTTAGAAGAACTCAAAGGAAAGGGAGGGATTTTCTTGAAATTGGAATTCATTGAGTTAGGACTTTTTTTTAAGTATTGGTGGTTGTTTCTTCTTTATGCTCAGTTCAAATTTTTATCTCCTCTTCTTCCTCTATCTCAATTTGTTTTGACCTTTGCTCTTCAAGTTCTTTCCCAATTCGCAGTGTGATAGCACTAACATTTTCTTTTGAATTCAATGATTGGGAGCATGGCCTTGTAACGAGCATATACTACAAACTTTCATTTGTTGTACATTTCGACAAGCCAAAGAATGCATAAAAAAAGTAAGATCATTAACTTTATTCTCAAGGTTAGCAATACTTATCTCATTTACTTGATTGCTTGGAAAGTCTCCATGCGTGCTAAATTGTTTCAAGTTGGCTGCCATATTTGAGATCAATTAGCGTGCAACCTCTAGTGTTTTATTTACCAATGCCTCTTCACTTGCCACATCAATGATACTACGATCAATAGGTCATTTGTAGAAATATTGAATGAGTAGCTGATTAGGTATTTGATGATGTGGACATTGAATGCACAGTTGCTCAAATCTTTCCCAATATTCAAAGAGTGTTTCCTTATTAGATTGTCGTATCCCACATATTTCTTTCCTTATGTTGGCAACTCGAGATGATGAGAAATACTTCTCCAGGAAAATCTTCTTTATGCCATTCCAAGTTCTAACAGACCTAGGGAGAATGGAGAAAAGCCATGCTTTTGCTATCCCTTTTAAAGAGAAAGGGAAAGCTTTCAACTTAACTTATTCTTCATTAACTCCATCTGGTTTCATACCAACACAAACCGTGTGGAACTCCTTGAAATGAGAATAAGGGTCTTCTCTAGCAAGTCCAGTGAATATTGGTAGTAGGTGTATAAACCCAGACTTGAGTTCGAAGTTGGTGTTGTTATCAATATTTATGCATAATGGTTGATTCTCCATGTTACGAGTAGTGAGCTCCTTGAGTGTCTGTTGTCATGCAACGGCCTAGTATTGCTGCGAGCTTCTTTTTGTAACCTGCGTAAAGTGTTTTCTATTTCGAGATCTACATGCACTTTTTATTGGTTAGTAGATCAAGTTGAAGGCATAATTAGTCAAGAAAACTCATATAAACAAAAACCACATGAATAACAAGAGAGATTTGAAGTAGTGAAAGAAAATGAAAATGCAACGATAAACATACAAAAATGCCTAAAAACCCTAGAAAACAATGGAATTTGGCCTCGAAAGGGTGGGGCTAGTAGCTAAAGACAACTAGTCTTGCTCAAAATGTCGTTTTCCTCTAGGAAGCTAAATGCTGAAACCTAATTCCACCAAAAGTTCCATTTTAAATAGTACCACAACTCTATTTTTGTTTTTTTCTTTCTGTTTCTTTTGAACAAAATAAATAACAATCACAGCACAAGAATCAACTAGAATCACTTCCCTAGCAATGACACCAATATTTTATCACGATGTCATGGTCAAACAAATTAATTACTCTAGCTTAAATAAATAAGATAATATAGAACAAGTAAGGGGTCGATCCCACAAGGAAGATCTAGTTTAGGTCTTTATGCTAGATGATTCAAAGTTAGGGGGTTTTGAGATGTTTTGAGGTTATCTAAGCTATACTATAATAAACAAATAAAATAATCAAGCTAAATTAAATAAATCCAAAACTTATTAAGAGAAAAACTTTGGTCTCAACTAAATGTTCACCTATAGAAATCAAAACTGATAATTGAAACGATACATCAATTTATATTCTGAATATCTATCTTTCCTTAACATTAGTCAGTTAAGCAATTCGTGGTGTAACTAACCCTAATCATTAAACAATCATAGTGTCCGTACTAGTAATTTAATTTAGTGACAACATTAAGAACTAGATAGGTTGATAAATCTAGACAACATAACATTTTGCAATCTATATTCAATTTAGTTGGATGTTTTCCCTAAGATTAACAACATAGATCTGTCATAATTATTAAACTTAGTCGCTTCATAAGTTCAGATGTCACAACTCCGATTTTGATAGCAAACTTAGCAGTATATTGGTTTAGAATAATAAATTAGAGTCTTTTCTAACAATCAAACTAAACAATCATAGGAAATAAGTATAGGAAAACATTCATACTCATCATATAAACTAAAAAGAAAAGATAGAATAGATCTTATAGTTTTTGAAATTCAAAGGTTTTTGTATCATTTCAATCAAGAAAAATAACTTAGCCTTGCATGTCTATAAAAAAACTAAGGAAGAGAAAAGATGAGAACATAATTTCAGGTATAGAAAAAAGGGGTGAGAGTTTTCTTCTTCTTTCTAGATGCCTCCTTTTATTTATTTCTCTCTTTTTTTATTTAACAGAAAACCCTAATCCACTACAAGAAAATCAATAAATACAAACAGAAATATCGAGGGAATATTTTCCTCGGTAAATTGCCGACAGATTTTCCCAACAGATATATTCCCTTGATAATTACCAAGGGAATTACAGTGGAAAAAATAATTAAAACAAAGAAAAAAAACAATGATGTGCCATTTTTTACCGACGGAATTTATTTCATCAGTAAATCCATTGGTAAATTCGTTGGTAAACTGTGAACACTGCTTATCATGTCAATTACAAAGAGAATCACCAACGAAAAATTTCATCGATATTTTCCAGAGAACTCTATAACTATTCACTTTCCAATTGCACTGTTAATTACTATTCTTTACAGACAAAATCACCGACGGATTGAAAAATCATCAGTGTTATTTGGAGGTTTTCTGAAAAATTTTGATTAAATTAAAATTAAAATTAAATATTACAGACGAAATCACTAATGGATTGAAAAGTCGTCGGTGATATTTGGCGGTTTCTGAAATTTTTTTATTAAATTAAAAATTGAAATTAAATATTACAAACAGAATCACCGACGGAATGAATAAAAATATTAATATTTATATTGCCTGTCGGTAAAACCGTTGGTAAAACACCCCAATAAAAAGTCTAGAATCCCTAATTTCACAACAAACATGGATCCTTTCTTCTTCTTATTCTTCTCTATATGTAAAAAACATCAATATCCATTTCTTTCTCTTCTCTTCTCTCCTCAACTCCTCTTCTCGTCCATGCTCAGGTATGTATTATTCTCCTTTCTTCTTTTTTCTTCTCAGTTTTTTTAATTAATATACTTTACGAATTTGTTTTTTTTCTCTTCTTAGCTTCAATTACAACCACATTAAGGTAAGATTTTTTTTTCTTCTTTTTTTGTGTTTTTTCACTATATATATTTTTATTTTATTTTTAATTCTTTTTGTTGATAATTTTATTAATATTGTTGTAGGAACTTTTTTTCATATGATTTTCTTCTTTTTCCAAGCGTTTTGAGTATTATAGAGTATTGATTTATATTAATTTAATTATTTTATAGTTTTGTAAAATGGATTTTTTTAAATATTTTTAAATAATTACCAACGGAATTAGATACAGAATTACTAAGGGAAATACCAACGGAATGAAGCGGATAATTGTTTTTGTGCGCCTTTATCGTCAGTAAATCCAATGGTAATAATATTTTTTTAATTATCCACAGACTCACCGACGGACAAAAAATTACCGATGAAAGATTCACCGATGGAGCATTTCTGTCGGTGATTCTGTTAGTAAATTAATTACCAACGAACTGATAGTACAAATACCGATGGAAAATTCTGTCAGTAAATCTAAAGATGGTGATAGTGATCTCCATATCCCTTTAATTTGTTTGTATCCTTCAAAAAATAAAAATAGTCTTTTTCAAAGTAGATAATCTACATTTAAGTCGTACTATAATTATTTTCCTAAAAAGAAGAAAAAATAGTCTTGCATAAAATCTTTAAGCTTTGAATTTGGACTTAGAGAATTTAAATTACCCAAATAAAAACCTTTTCCTTACGAAGAAACCATTGTTATGTTGGTTTGGATGTTTTGGAAGTAAGTAGGACTTATTTCTTCACAAAACTTGTCTGTTGGTAGAATTTATAGGTTGTCTTACAAAAATAATATATCTCTCATATGAGCTCCTTTTATGCTGACATTTGGTATGTTTATAGATCTTTGAGTTTGAAATCCAAAAAAATTGAGTCTACACCAAATAAACTTCTTTAACTCAAGATATTCAAGTTTGAATGACCAAAGGTCAAAACTGGCAGAATGTGAGACTTATCTTTAAAGGTTGTGATTTTCATGCCCTTTATTTTTTATTTTTCTTGCCATATATGTATAGAAAGCTATGGATGTTAGGTTTCTAATTCCACTATAATCACTTCATTTCAACCTCTATAACTCAAGTCCTAGATAAAACATTGATCAGAGGTCAAATTTATCAATATTCGATACAAGTTGGAACATAGTCTAAATTTTATCTCCAATTTACTCCTTTTTTAATCTTACATCTAAAAGTACTTTAAAAACATAAAACAAAGATTATTAAGGCATTTTATATAAAAGCACATGGACAAAATACTAAATTAATGTGGGTAAAACAATAGAATATTATAGTTGCATCACTTAATATATATGTGAATTTACATATAAGTTCACATTCCAATAACATTGACTCATTGACCTTCTCTAAATTATCCTAACTCGAATTTTAAATAATTCTTTAACTTTTTACCACTTTAATCAATTTGTCTTAACTTCTAAGCCCACGTCATCATGTTCGGCTACTACCACTTCTTAGCCCCTGCTTTTGTGGCCAAGTAGTTTTCAAATCATAGTTCCTATCATTATGATCGACTAGTTTACAAATCATAGTCCCTAAAGATGACTAGTTTAGGAATTATAGTCCTTACCTTTACAGCTAATAAGTTTACAAATCATGATCCTTGCCTTTGTTGCTGACTAGCTTTCAAATCATAGTCACCACGATTGTAGTCGATTATCTTACAAATCATAGCCATCGCCATTGTGGTTGATTAGATTTCAAATCATATTCCCTACTTCTTTGGATGAATAGTTTTCAAATCATAGTCCCCGACATTATGGCCAACTAGCTTACAAATAATAGTCTTTACCATTATGGTTGACTAGTTTACAAATCAGAGTCCCCATTATAAAGGCATATTCCTTTTCATATCATTTCCCTAAGCCGTAGGCATAATTCATATAATATTATTTTCTTAATGATGAACACTTGTATACAAGTATATATGTGTATATAGATAGATAAAATTCTAACATTTACAAGAATAACTTTTTAAAAAATAAATGAAGTAAGGGGCAACTATAACCTGGAGCTTTTATTGTGCATGCTTCTAAAAAAGTGGGTCCCATACTAAACATTTCTACTACAAATTCAAAACAATAACAAATCAACATCCCATTTAGGCCTTACACACATACACACACTCATTCATTTAACAACCAATTTATCCTAAGCATATATGTACATAAGTTACTATAAACATTTGCACAATCTTTGCTCATTTTAGCCATTACAAACATACCCAAAATCAATTCATTCTTTAACAATAACATAGGCATATTTGGCTATTTCTTTCCTTAAATTTTTTGGTAAACATCAATATACATACACACCATTTAGCTTAGCAACGATAACACATGCAAGCATTCTTTCAGCCATAACAACCTAAACTCATTACTATTATAACAGTTTATAAATACATGTATTTATGGTTGTCATAACTGCCTGACACGATTAAAGAGTTGATATCTTATCTTAAGTGTAGAAATGTCAAAGTAATAAATAACCCGACAAGATTGGGGTCGAACCACAAGGAGGTGAACTATATAAATTATAAATAATAATAATAACAACAACAACAATGATGATGATGATGATGGTGATGAGTTAAAGAGGACTTTGAGATGTAAGATTAATGTGAGGATTAAACAATGATAAAAACAAATGTTAAGGTTAGAGGATCCACTAATAGTATTAGAGATAAGTAAAGTATAAACTCTTTATAAACTATCAACATGATCATATTAATCAACTTATTTACGTAACACCATACTTATAAATTTTATTAGGTATTCATAATGTTAACTTATGTTGACAACAAATCAAGTTCCTGTCATAACAACGATGCCAGCTGAAGACTATGAAGGATCAAACATTTGATGTACCAAGTGTTATACAACACAAATCTAGATTAACCATTTAACAAGCAAGGTATTTAGAATTAATAAGATAAAAATGATAAGACATGTTAACAGTAAGTTGTTTAGGATATAAGCATTGAAGTCCATATTGAGTTTATATTATACACCATTAGTGAAACATTTTCACTTTAACATGATAAACTTAGCTAAACATTATGAAGAAGAAAAAAATAAATAAACAATATAAGAACATAAACATGATATAAGTTAACTAAGTATAGTAAAAGAAGTGAAAAGCATAAACAAGAAATTAATGAAAGCAAAACTAAATCATTACAAAAATATAAAAAAAGAGAGCAAAAACATAATCTTGATCTGAAAACCAAGATGTCTAAATGAATGACAAATGCTTCTTTTTATAAGCTAAAATTTAGAACTATTCATTTCATAATTGATTATTGATGTTGTGGCCAACTATTGATTTAGTGGACTTGGTGGACAGCAGCACTCAAGCATTTTGGCTAGATGAAATGACATTGATGTAATCAGAATTTGGCAAAGTTTTCTTCATGAAAATTGTTGGAAATCATCTTCTTTTTCGACCAAAAATATTTTAGAGCATTTGGATCACTATATCTCGAGATATATCTAAAATACTGAGTAATGCTTCTGGTGGACGTGGTGGATAGCCCTCAAGCTCTTACCTGGATAAAATATCATTGCTAACATCAGAATTTGAGCAGGTCGTCATCATGAAAGTTGTTGGAAATTGTCTTATCTTTCCACCCACCAAATATGATGTTCGTTTGCCTTCTAGAACTCCAGATATAGGTAAAATGCTGAGTAGTGTTTGGGCTAGATTGCAGGACAGATTCTAACTTCTCTTTTGTGGCCAAACTTTGAATTTGAAAACGGCAGATTTGGGTCTTCCATTCCGCATGAACATTATAGGCCTATTTCTTACATTTCTATCAATACAAACCAAACTGAAATCCAAGATCTACAGCTCCAGATATGACTCAATGACTGAACAGTGTTCCAATTTGAATTGAATCAACATCTCTTTTCTAAGCTTAGCCTTTTCTTTATCCTTTCACTTTCAATAGTTAATCACAACAATCAACCCTTTGAATTGTGAGATATGCCTATATTTAAAATGAGCATTTACCATAAATTAAAGTTATCTTATATTATCAGACTTGTTATTATAAAACATGCTCTAGTTAAGGAGTTATTGATACTTCAAGTGAAAAATGATGATATAAAACCTTAATAAAAATATACTTTTAAATACTAATCACACCCCCCAACTAGCTTATTACTAGTCTCTAGTAATCAAAGCGTTAAAATAGAAAAACAATTTACAAGTTCCACAAAGTAAGACATTCATCATTCAACTTCCATTAATTTATCCAAGTAAACAAACTCTCATTAAATTTATATATATATATATATATATATATATATATATATATATAAATCTGCTCAGTACCTCTTAAACAAAATATTAATAAACCTTTTTTTTATGTGCTCAATGTATGAAAACAATATTTTGTTTTAATGTTTAAGGTTAACTTTCTTGGGTTGAGATTATTTTTTTTAAATATATATACATATAACTTAAAACACAATGCATCTTTAACCCATGTAACGAGCTTTAGGCCAATGACTCCCAAACTAGTTGTCTTAGGGCATTAGGTGTTAAGACACCCCTACGAGTTTAGTAACTCGGGTTGCAGATACTGATACATAGATAGTGTAATGTTTGATTCCCTTAAGCTTTTCTCCTTAACCCATGTAACAAGCGTTGGGCCAATAGCTCCCAAGTCAATTGACTTTAAGGTATTAGGTGTTAAAACACCCATTCAAGCTTAATTGCTTAGGTTATGGAGGCTAAGAAACCAAACTCATCTAAGATTTTATTATCATCAATATTATTAATTTTTTTTTTTGCAAATTATATACTATCTCTTTCCTTCAGTTGTTACCTTTAACAAAAGAACATAAATAATGTAATAATCCAATGTGCAACGCACAATCATATGTTAAAGTGTGTGTGTGTAAATGAAGGTTTAAGAATACTTGTTAAATGAGTATATGACCAAAATCAATTGATAATAATGCGAGAGTTTGTAAACCTGAATATTTCAAGAAGTATTCTGATAGACCTTATTAAGAATGTTTACTAAGATGCATCTCTAGAGTCACTTTAACAAAAAAAACTCCTTTACTCTGCCATCATAGTAACAACAGTTTTGCAAATGGTTTATAAAATAGAAAACACAGTTAGTTAATTTTTTATTTAATATCAACTACTACCCTTTCCCCCCAACCAAAACGAGACATTGTCCTCAATATTCTAAGGTAGAAAGATAGAGTATAGAAGACATCACCTGAAATAACAAACACTAACAAACCTGAACCACACTTAAACAAATATATGAAATAACAAAACAAAATAATATGCTATCAATAAAACCAAAAGACACAAAGTTTCACAAACGAAGGCTCAAATCCAATCTAAGCTTTTCCTTTTTTTTTTTTGAAAACATGTGTATGTACAAGTAGTTGTATTGTGGCTCACATCTTCCCTTAGTTTTACATCCAAGAACGGCTTAAATGCCCTCTATAGGTCAAGGATAGGCTTCCCATCCAGTTTTTTTAAAAACTGGCAAACAGAGTCTTTTTTTAGTCGATTCCCAAGACTATATCGAGCATGTTCTTTATGGAATTGTGGCCATAAATCATGAATTGCACGATACACATCTCCACTAGGGTGCGTCTCAATAGTCAATAGAAGATTACCTAAAGACTCCTTACTCAGGTCATCCTTAATGGATTGTATTTTATCTTCCTAAAGAACGACATTTTGCATTACAAGTTCATCTGGCACATCTGTAACAGACTTTTAGTTATTTTGCACGACGTTTCTTCGCAAAAGTGCTTTTACCTATTCCAAGCATATGTGAAATAAAAGAATTGGAAGACTCACCTGATAATCAGACCTTTGCTTTAATTAGCCAACGAATATCTTCAGAAATTCCATGGTTCATTAACAACCTCAATCTTTCACACCTACGGTAAAGTTTTTTAATCGTATTTTGAGACAGAGCGGGAAAATATTTTTTTAATTTTTCAAAAGTGGTGTCCATTTTCAAATGAGAAAAGATGCAAAGAAATGAGAAAGAGCAAAGAATTGCACAAATATATATACATATATCAGTTATCATGGGAAACTGAAAGAACCGACTTAGGAGTCACAAAGTACCATTATCCGCCATTTGATCAGGGTGAGAGAAACTAGCAAAACAGAAGTCACACCAAAAAGAAATACAAAAACAATGTGAGAAAAAGAATCAATCTTTATATACATGTTCACCCAATTCAATAGAGTCATTTCAACTGAAAAATTATCAAAGTAAACTTGCAAATGATGTCCATTTACCTTGAAAACATTACCATTCTTTGGATTCTCGATATCACAGACTTCATATGGATACACATGTTTCACAATAAAAGGACCGCTCCATCTTGATCTTAGTTTTCCAGAAAATAAATGGAGTTGAGAATTATAAAGTAAGACTTTTTAACCAACAATTAATGTTTTTCTCAGTATTTTCTTGTCATGAAACTCTTTGTTTCTTGCCTTATGAATTTTTGAATTTTCATATGCATCATTTTTTATTTTCTTAAGGTTATTTATTTGTAATTTTCACAACTGACTAGCATCATCAAGGTTTGAATTGAAAGCTTTAATAGCCCAATAAGCTTTATGTTCAAGTTCCACAGGCAAGTGACAAGGTTTTCTATAGACTAGTCTATAAGGTGACATACCTAATGATGTTTTTTAAGCAGTTCGATAAGCCCAAAGTGCATCATTAAATCTTAAAGACCAGTCTTTCCTATTAGGGTTCACTGTTTTCTCCAAGATGCGTTTGATTTTCCTATTAGCAAGTTCTACTTGTTCACTTATCTGAGGGTGATAAGGGGTGGCAACTTTGTGTATGATTTCATATTTCTTCATTAAAGACTCAAATGACTTGTTGCAAAAATGTGTTCCATCATCAATTATCATGGCTCTAGGGATTCCAAATTGACTTCAAATATTTTCTTTCAAAAACTTTATCACTGTTTTGTGATCATTGTTTCGACTTGGAATTGCTTCTATCCATTTGGAAACATAATCTACAGCGACTAATATGTATAAGAAACCAAATGATAGAGGAAATGGACCCATGAAATCTATACCCTAACAGTCAAAGTTCTCAATGACAAGAATATGATTTAAAGGCATCATGTGATGTTTTGAAATAGATCCCAACTTTTGATAATTTTCACAAGTCTTGCAGAATGCATATGAGTGCTTGAACATGGTGGGCTTGTAAAATCCACTTTGTAAGATTTTTGCAGTTGTCTTTCTTGATGAGAAATGACCCCCATATGCCTCAGAATGACAAAATTTAATGACACTACTTACCTCATTGTCAGGAATGCATCTTTGAAATATTTGATCAGGACAATATTTGAATAAATAAGGGTCATCCCAATAAAAGTTATTCACTTTGTTCAAGAGCTTTCTTTTGTCTTGGGTACTCTAATGAGCTGGCAAATGTCCTGAAACAAGAAAATTAATAATATCAGCAAACCAAGGCATTGGAGAGGGAAAAAAAGGATTCATTAGGAAAGTAGTCATCGATTGGTGTGATGTTATATCTAGAATATGTTGTCAATCTTGACAAATGATCTGCGACAACATTTTTGGTGCCTTTCTTTTCTTTGATTATAATATCAAATTCTTGAAGTAACAAAATCCATCGTACCAATCTAGCCTTAGAATCCTTTTTTGAAAGAAGATATTTCAAAGCTGCATGATCACTAAAAATGACAACAGGTGAGCCAACAAGATAAGATCTGAACTTGTCACATGTAAATACTACTACAAGTAATTCCTTTTCAGTGGTAGTGTAATTTATTTAAGCACTATTTAAAGTTTTACTTGCATAGTAAATCATATAGGGTTTCTTATCTTTTCTTTGTCCTAAGACAACACCTATGGCATAATCACTAGCATCACATATTATTTCAAAAGGTAATGACCAATCAAGAGGTTGAATGACTGGAGTAGAAGTAAGCAAGCTTTTAAGTTTAACAAAGGCTTTTTCACATTGTTCAGTCTATTCAAAAAGATTTTCTTTGTTAAAAGGTTACACAATGGCTTAGATATGACACTAAAATCTTTGATGAACCTTCAATAAAAACCAGCATGTCTTAAAAATAATCTAACATCTTTAACAAATTTTGGTGTTGGCAAGTTGGCAATTAACTCGATTTTAGATTTGTCAACCTCAATTCCTTTCGATGAAACAATGTGACCAAGTACAATGCCGTTTGTTACCATAAAATGACATTTTTCCCAATTCAACACAAGATTATTCTCTTCACATCTACTCAAAACTTTTGTTAAGTTAGTCAAACAATCATCAAATGAATTGCCAAAAACAGAAAAATCATCTATAAAAATTTCAAGAAAACGTTCAACCATATCACTGAATATGCTAAGCATGCATCTTTGAAACGTGGTTGGTGCATTACATAATCCAAAAGGCATCCTTCGATATGCAAAAGTACCAAATGGACATGTGAAAGTAGTTTTCTCTTGATCTTCCAATGCAATTTCAATTTGGTTGTAACCTGAATAGCCATCTAGGAAATAATAAAATTCATGACATGCAACTCTTTCTAGGATTTGATCCATGAAAGGTAAAGGAAAATGATCTTTTCTAGTCATTGAATTAAGTTTCCTATAGTCAATGCATATGCGCCAACTAATAATAGTCCTAGTACGACTTAACTCATTTTTCTTATTTGTTATCATAGTGACTCCAGACTTCTTGGGTACAACTTGGGTAGGACTTACCCATTTGTTGTCAGAAATAGGATAAATGATTCCATTATCTAGAAGCTTAATGACTTCATTCCTCACTACTTCTTTCATATTAGGATTAAACCTTCATTACATTTCTCTAGACGGTTTAGTATTTTCCTCTAAATAAATCTTGTGTGTGCAAATCAAAGGACTAATTCCTTTTATGTCAGCTATGGTCTATCCTAATGCATTTTTGTGCATTTTCAGAGTTTGTAATAACTCACCTTCTTGATGTGCATTAAGTTTAGAAGAAATTATTAGCGGAAAAGTTTCATTTTCTCCCAAAAATGAGTATTTGAGATTGAATGGTAACGACTTCAAATCAGGTTTTGGTGGTTGAACACTTGAAGGTATGGACTCAATTGATTGTGGTGACAATTCTTCAATTTGTGGTCTCCAATTACTTGCCTTTGATTCTTCCTAAAAATAAACCATTTGCAAATTCTCATATTCATTAAACGCAATTTCACTTGAAATAGTTTCAAATTGATCATGAATTATTTTTTCAATTAAGTCCACTTCCTGTATATCATTATTATATCCAGGTTGCTTGCAAATGTTGAAAATATTCATCTCCAATGTCATGTTTCCAAATGATAACTTCATCAGTCCATTCTTACAATTAATCAATGCATTAGAAGTTGTAAGAAATGGACGTCCTAAAAAAATAGGAATTAAATTACATTCTTCAACAGGTTGTGTATCTAAGACAATAAAATTCACATAATAAATGAATTTATCAACTTGTACTAACACATCTTCAACTATTTCTCTGGGCACTTTTACAGATCTATCAGCAAGTAAAAGAGTTACACAAGTTGGTTTTAACTCACCTAGATTAAGACTCTGAGAGACTGAATATGGAAGCAAATTTACACTATCTCCAAGATCAAGTAAAGCTTTTTTAATTTTATGTTCTCCAATAAAGCAAGAAATTATAGGACAACCAAAGTCTTTATATTTCAAAGCATTATTGTTCTAAAGAATGACACTTGTTCGGCTAAAAAGGCTTTCTTTTTCACATTCAGTTTTCTCTTTATAGTGCACAGATCTTTTAAAAATTTAGCATAAGAAGGTACCTGTTTAATAGCACCCAACAAAGGTATATTGATCCTTACCTGTTTGAAAGTTTCAAAGATTTCGGAGTTCTGATTGACTTTCCTTTATTTGGTCATGGCATGAAAAAATGGAGGTGCTGGCAGGGAATCAGTCTTTTCTTTGCAATGTTCAGATTCAACCCTTTCCTTACCCTCAGAGATTAACTCATCATCTTTCTCATAAGGTTCAAGAGTGGGTTTTTCAATAACCTTACCACTGCGAAGAGTGATGACTGATTTGACTTGATCCATATGATGTGATGCGATCCAACCATCAATGGATCCATTGGAGATTCCAATTGGTCCAGTTACTAGGCTTAAGGCTAAGAAGTTCAAAGAAGCTTTCAATGGACTTCTTCAAGATAATGGGCTAAGGTGGACTTCAAAAGGATTTGTAATAATAAAGAGCAAGCCTTGATTAATCTGATTCATGTTCAAGAGGGGCTTGTTGGTGGAACCAAGACCATTACACAATGATTGGGAGAAGAAGACTGGATTAGGACAGTTTGTCCTTTCATTATTCTTTTAGTTATAACTGGAGTTACAGATCGAATTTTGATGTGATTCTAGTTGGGCTGGAAACTAGACTTCCATACCTTTCCAATGGTATATGGCATCCCTTATAATTCATTAAGACGAGAGAGAACCATTCGTTTTAAGTTGGGCCTTGCTGCTGCCAAACAGAATGCAGAAACAATGAACTTATCTTATTTAATTAGTTGGGCTATCAAACTTTAATTATTTTGAGAGGATACAATTTCTTCGGGTTTTAGACTTGTTTATTTTGTTTATTTTAATTAGTTTGGGATAGTTTTAGCTTGGGTTGATTATTATTTAAATTGGGTTTATGTGAGACCTATAGGAAACTAGGGTTTTGGCTTAGAGTATAAATACTCTTTAGGACTAATTTGAGGGAGACTTTTGATAATATTTTCAGCATTGTAGCCAACTTTTGGTTGCTCAATCTTGGTTCTTGATTGAACTTTCAACTCTTCAAAGAATTGACCATTTTTTGTTGTGAATTTATACTTCTTTTGCTCGTCTCCAGGTGTAGGTGTTGTGATCAAGTTGGTTTATAGTCTTGTTGCCATGGAGCAAGTCTTCCATTGTGATAAGCTCATTCAAATCTCAATGAACTTGGGTTAGATTGATCTTGGGGTCGCGAATACCATTAAATTCTGCTAGGGTTTGCATTAGTTGGTATCAGAGCTCATCTAATCACAAGTTATATCCTTCAATTTGAGTCTTTAGTGTTTCTTGTTTGATTCTTGATAGATTTGGCCTCCTATATATATAAAAAATAGGGATCTTACTTTTTATTGCTTTGTTGAACACTTAATCGTAAGTTAGTGTTCTTTTTTTTATGCTTCCTTAATCAAAATCGGCATACACACCTAAGTTTTTGATTTTATTTTGTTCTTGCCAATATATATATATATATAAGGAGGCTTGATCTTGAAATCTTGATTGTTGCTGCACAAAAAAAAAAAAAAAAAAAAATCACATTTTTTGTTTTGGCCGAATCTTTTAGTAGTCTTGTTTGTGTTTCTTGAAAATTTGGGTAGTTTAGTTGATTTTCTTGAGTTACATGAATTTTTTTGAATTAAATCCTTAGTTGATAATTCGTAATTGTTTATCTCTTTTCTGATTTTTTTTCGTGTCTTCAAATTGTCATATTATTCGTACAAATTTGCATTGCTATTCGTGACATTGTCATTGAGTTTCGTTTAGTTAGTTTTGTAATTTCTTGCTTTTAGAGTCTATATCAAATTTATAAATTCACTATATAGTTGGTTGTTTTTTTTTGAATTGTTTCTAAGTGATTTCAAGAACTAAAGAAAGGCAATTTGAGTGGAAAAAGGCATAGGGAGCATATTCGAGTGAAAAACCTATAAATTTGGGTGTTATTTTTATTGCTAACGATTCTCGTGCAAGTTTTTTTTTTAAATAATAATGTCTTTTAATAGTGTGCTACTAAAGAACGGTGAAATCCAAGAAGATGGGCTTTTGAGAATACAACAACAGATGAAATTTATGTTTGGTGAGCTGATGACTAGGATTGAAAAATTAGAGACTAGGTCTGATGGAGGGTATAGTAAAAGGGGTAGAGAAGCTACGAAGAAGGAGAGTGTTGCTGGAAACTTTGCAAATGAAGTCGAGGATGATCTTAACCATGGTGGTGGGTTCGTACACATAGGAGAGAGAGGTATGAGAATCGGTCAAGGAGGGGACATATTCAACCACATAGGGATTTTGAGCACAGAGGGGATTTTGATGATTTGGGAGATATAGACCGAAATTTGGGTAGTATTAAGTTAAAAATCCCAGCCTTTAAGGGAAAAAATTATCTATAAGCTTATTTAGATTGGGAAAAAAAGGTGGAGATGATTTTTGACATCCATAGGTACTCTAAAGAAAAGAAGGTTAAGTTAGTTGTAATGGAGTTTACTGACTATGCCATGGTTTGGTCGGAGAGATTAGTGGTAGAAAGAAGAAGGAATAGAGAAAGACTAGTTAGCACATGGGAGGAGTTGAAGACAATAATAAAGAAGAGGTATGTTCCTAAACATTATTATCGGGAGTTGTTTAATCATTTACAAATGATTACACAGGGTAATAAGAGTATGGAGGAGTATAAAAAAGAATTAAAGGTGGCTATGATTAGAGCTAATGTTAATGAAGATGAGAAAGTTACAATGTCTAGGTTTTTGAATGGCTTGAATAGAGACATAGCTAATATTGTGGAGTTGCAATCATATGTTGATTTGGAGGAGTTAGTACACTTAGCCATTAAGGTTGAAGGACAGTTGAAAAGGAAGGGTAATACACGATCTGGAGCCTATACGGGGTCTTCTTCGGGTTGGAAGATGAATTATAAGAGAAAGGGTAGTGTGTCATTGAAGCCTTTGGTGACTTCTAAAGTTGCCGAACCTAACTCTATAAAGAAGCAGGTTTCGACCAATGATCAAAAACTTAAGGGAGAAGTTCAAACGAAGTGTAATTGTAATATAAAGTGTTTCAAGTGTCAAGGATTGGACACTATGCATCAGAATGTGCAAATCATTGAGTTATGATTCTAAGGGATGATGGAGAGATTGTGTCTACTAGTTAGGAGTTTGATTGTGATGACATGCCCCCACTTGAGGATGCTAGTGATTTAGAGTATGCTGTTGATGATAAAGTTTTGGTGATTAGAAGGTCACTTGGTGTTCAGACTAAGGAGGATGATGTGGAGTAACAAAGGGAGAACATCTTCCATACTAGATGCCTAATCAACGATAAGGTATGTAGTATGATCATTGATAGTGGTAGTTGTACTATTGTTACTAGTGTTACTTTGGTTAGAAAGTTGGGATTGAAAACTATAAAGCATGAGAGGCTTTATCAACTTCAATGGTTGAATGAATATGGTGTTGTTAGGGTGAATAGACAGGTGATGATTTCTTTTTCAGTAGGCAAATATAAGGATGAAGTGTTATGTGATGTTGTGCCTATGCATGCTACTCATCTGTTACTAGGGAGGCCTTGGCAATTTGATAAAAAAGCCAAGCACGATGGGTTTAAGAACAGGTATTCATTAGAGAAGGATGGAAGGATTTATACACTTGCCCCACTCTCACCAAAGCAAGTGTATGAATATCAAATTCAATTGAAAAAGGGTTATGAGGAAGAGCAATATGTTTCGTCCAAAGTGGAGGAACAAAAAGATTTAGCCAAAATGGAAAAACAAGCTGAACAACATGGTGAGGCCGTGAGGAAGAGAGAAAAGAAAGTGAGCCATGAGTTGAAAACAAAAAGGAACAAAGTTTTAGCCCTTAGGACATTAGAGGAGGGTTATGACCGAAAACAAAAAGATGAAAAGAAGGCTGAGAGTGGAGAGAAAATGAGCGAAGAGAAGAAAGAAAGGGTGAGAAAAGAAGAGTGTGTAGAAAAAATAGGAAAACACCTTAATTTTTTTGCAAAATCTAATGATCTTAAACATGCCTATCTTTCTGACTTGCTTATGATTTTACTTATGTATAAAGAGGCATTCTTTAACTCAGATGATTTAGATTCTTGTATTCCCAGTGTTGTTAAAGTTCTTTTGCAGGAATTTGAGGATGTCTTTCCGGATGACATTCCTAGTGGTTTGCCGTCAATTAGAGGTATTGAACATCAAATTGACTTTGTTTCAGGAGCATCTATACCAAATAGGCCGGCTTATAGGAGCAATCCTGAAGAGATTAAGGAGCTTCAAAGGCAAGTGGAGGAGTTGATGTCGAAAGGATACATTCAAGAGAGCATAAGTCCTTATGCAGTTCCCATGCTTCTTGTTCCAAAAAAGGACAAAACTTGGCGAATGTGTGTGGATTTTTGAGCTATCAATAACATCACTGTAAGTATCGACATCCCAATCCTAGATTAGATGATATGTTGGATGAATTACATGGTTCTAAATTATTTTCAAAAATTGATTTGAAAAGTGGTTATCATCAAATTAGGATGAAAGAAGGGGATGAATGGAAAACTGATTTTAAAACTAAATATGGTTTGTATGAGTGGTTGGTTATGCCTTTTGGACTTACTAATGCACCTAGTACTTTTATGAGATTGATGAATCATGTGTTGTGTGCTTTTATTGGTAAGTTTGTAGTCGTTTACTTTAATGATATCTTGATTTATAGTAAGGAGATTGATGAGCATATAAGTCATTTGAAACAAGTTCTTAATGTGCTTAGAAAAAAGTCCTTATATGCTAATTTGAAAAGGTGTGACTTTTGCATGGATATGATTGTTTTTCTTGGATATGTGGTTAGTGCAAAAGGTATAGAAATGGATGAGGTTAAGGTTAAGGCTATTCAAGAATGGCCTACACCAAAATCCATAACAGACGTTAGGAGTTTTCATGGTTTGGCTAGTTTTTATAGGAGATTTGTTAAAGACTTTAGTACGATAGCCTCTCCATTGACTGAAATTGTTAAGAAAGTCGTGGGTTTCAAGTGGGGAGAAGAACAAAAAAATGCTTTTAGCTTATTAAAATCAAAGTTGATTTCGGCACCTTTACTATCTTTACCTGATTTTAATAAAGCTTTTAAGATTGAATGTGATGCTTCAAGAATAGGTATTGGAGTCGTTTTAATGCAAGAAAAACGGCCCATCGCTTATTTTAATGAGAAACTCAATGGTGCAACTCTTAACTATCCCACTTATGATAAAGAGTTGTATGCAGTCGTGTGGGCTTTGAAGACTTGGCAACATTATCTGTGGCCTCGAGAGTTTGTCATACATACTGATCACCAATCGTTGAAACATTTAAAGGGTCAAGGTAAGTTAAGTAGGAGACATGCTAAGTGGGTTGAATTTATTGAAACTTTTCCATATGTGATTAAATACAAGCAAGGTTAGGAAAATGTGGTCGTCGATGCCTTGTCGCAAATGTATGTTCTTCTTAATACTCTTACTATTAAATTGCTAGGATTTGAGTATATTAAGGAATTGTATCTTGATGATCATGATTTCGGTGCTATATATGACACATGCAAGGTTTTGGCCATGGATAAATATTTTAGGCATGATGGATTTTTGTTTAAGAAAAATAAGTTATGTATGCCTATATGTTCTTTATGTGAATTACTTGTGAGGGAAGCACATGGGAGAGGTTTAATGGGGCATTTTGGAATTACTAAAACTTTGGAGGTTCTGCATGAGCACTTTTATTGGCCTAATATGAAAAGAGATGTGCAAAGAATGTGTGATAGGTGCATAACATGTAGACAAACTAAGTCTAAGGTAATGCCTCATAGACTATACATATTTGCATGTTCCTAAGGAACCTTGGGTTGATATTTATATGGATTTCATTTTGGGTCTACCTAGGTCTAGGAAAGAGAGAGATTCTATATTTGTTGTTGTGGATAGATTTTCTAAGATGGCACATTTCATTGCTTGCCATAAAACTGATGATGCAATAAATATAGCTGACCTATTCTTTATAGAGGTCATTCGGCTACATGGTCTTCATATGAGCATTGTATCCGATCGAGACATTAAGTTTTTGAGTTACTTTTGGAAGGTTTGTGGGGTAAGTTAGGAACTAAACTTTTATATTCTACTACTTGTTATCCACAAACATATGGCCAAACTGAAGTTGTTAACCTGACTTTGATTCAATTGTTAAGGGCTATCATTCAAAATAATCTTAAAAATTGGGAAGATTGTTTGTCATTCATTGAATTTGCATATAATCGTAGTGTGCATTCTACTACTGATTATTCCCTATTTGAGATTGTTTATGGTTTTAACCCTTTGACACCATTAGATTTGATTCCTTTGTATGTGGATGAAAGAGTTAGTCTTGATGGTAATCAAAAAGCACAGGTGGTGAAAGATCTCCATGCAAAAATTCGGCAACAAATAGAAAAGAAGAATGAACAATATGCAAACAAAACCAACAGGGGATGAAAATTAGTGAGATTTGAACCAGGTGATTGAGTTTGGGTGCATATGAGGAAGGAAAGGTTTCATGAACAAAGAAGATCAAAGTTGATGCCTCGAGGAGATGGTCCTTATCAGATCATAGAAAGGATTAATGATAATGCCTACAAAGTGGATCTACCAGGTGAGTATGGTGTTAGTGCTACATTCAATGTTTCCTATCTTTCTTCGCTTGATGTAGGTTATGATTCGAGGTCGAATCTTTTTTAGGAGCGAGGGGAAGATATGATCTAACCATCAAAGAATCCATTGGAGGTTCCAGTTGGTCCAGTTACTAGGCTTAGGGCTAAGAAGTTCAAAGAAGCTTTCAATGGACTTCTTTAAGATAATGGGCTAAGGTGGACTTTAAGAGGATTTGTAATAATAAAGAGCTAGCCTTGATTAATCTGATTCATGTTCAAGAGGGGCTTATTGGTGGAACCAAGACCATTACACAAGGATTGGGAGAAGAAGACTGGATTAGGACAGTTTGTCCTTTCATTATTCTTTTAGTCATAACTGGAGTTACAGATTGAATTTTGATGTGATTCTAGTTGGGCTGGAAACTAGACTTCCATACCTTTCTAACGGTATATGGCACCCCTTATAATTCATTAAGACGAGAGAGAACCATCCGTTTTAAGTTGGGTCTGGCTGCTGCCAAACAGAATGCGGAAACAACGAACTTGTTTTATTTAATTAGTTGGGCTATCAAACTTTAATTATTTTGAGAGGATACAATTTGTTTGGGTTTTAGACTTGTTTTTTTGTTTATTTTAATTTGTTTGGGATAGTATTAGCTTGGGTTGATTATTATTTAAATTGGCTTTATGTGAGACCCATTAGGGAAACTAGGGTTTTGGCTTGGAGTATAAATACTCTTTAGGAATAATTTTAGGGAGATTTTTGATAATATTTTCAGCATTGTAGCCGACTTTTGGTTGCTCAATCTTGGTTCTTGATTGAACTTTCAACTCTTCAAAGAATTGATCATTTTTTGTTGTGAATTTATACTTCTTTTGCTCGTCTCCAGCTGTAGGCGCTGTGATCGAGTTGGTTTATAGTTTTGCTGCCTTGGAGCAAGTCTTCCATTGTGATAAGCTCATTCAAATCTCAAAAAACTTGGTTTAGATTGATTTTGGGGTCGTGAATACCATTAAATTCCGCTAGGGTTCGCATCATTATAGCTTCCGGAACTACTTGCATTTGCATTCTATTGCCCCTTAGGATTTTTATGTGGTTGAGATGGAAACTTACCTTTCTCTTGAAAATTGAGAGTAGATGTGAATTTTGCAAGAGCATCTTTTAGATCTGTCATAATTTGAGCATTTTGAGTTTTGATTGTCTCCTGTTTTTCAATGAATGCATGCAATGTTTCCTCAAGATTTCTTCTAGGAGGTGGAGCATAAGGAGGTGCATATCCATGAGAATTTTGGAAATTATGGTGTGCTTGAAACAGTGGCTGTGAAGTTTGTGCATTATTGTTACCACTCTTCCAACTAAAATTTGGGTGATTTCTCCAACTAGGGTTGTATGTTTGCGAGTATGGGTTATGATTGGGCTTTTGAAAACTGTTTAAAGTATGGGCTTGTTCATGGAGGCATTCCTTGAAAGAAGGCAAAGTTGGACAGCCATTGGTTGCATGTTTATTCGTTTCACAGATTTGACGCACAATGTTTTGAACAGATTTTAGTTTACCACTCTTTTTTAATTCTAATGCCTTGACTTTTCTAGCTAAAGATGCAAATTTAGCTTGGAGGTCATGATCTTCCCTAAGGTTGTACATACTTCCACTAGATGTATGAGATTGCATTTTACCTGGTGCCTTATAAGTACCTTTAGTGTCATAATTTTAAGCATTTTCAGCTAGCAAATCTAGGTACTCCATTGCTTTATCAGGGTCTTTATTTTCAAAAGTTCCATTGCACATCAATTCCACCATTAGTCTATCTTTAGGTGTTAATGCTTTATAAAAATGTGAAACCAATCTCCATGTTTTAAAACCATGATGAGGGCAAGTATTAAACAAGTCTCGATACCTATCCTATCATTGATAAAATGTTTCTCCTGGTTTTTTAGTGAAAGTGATGATTTGTCTTTTGAAAGAGTTTGTTCTATGAGATGGAAAAAAAATTCTTTAAAAACTGTTGTTGCATTTCATTCCAAGCACGAATGGATCCTAACCTAAGATTTTATAGTCATGTTTTAGCTTTATCTTTTAATGAAAAAGAAAAAAGCTTTAATCTGATGGTGTTCATGCTACAATTTAAGTCATTATAGGTGTTACATAATTCTTCAAATGCTCTTAAATGCAAGTATTGATTTTCTAGATCTAAGCCATGAAAAAAGGTAAAAGTTGAATAATGTCTGGCTTAAAATTAAAGTGAGATGCATCAGGAAGGAAAACTATACATGAGAATGCATTTGTTCTTGTAGGATTCATGTGGTCTCTAAGTGTTTAAACTTGATTATTCTTATTATTCTCATTATGAAGCGACTAGTTATCTTCTTTGGCCATATTTTCTGAAAATGATGAGGATACCCTACAAAGTCTACCACTTAATGTACGTGACCAAACTCTCATGCACGTGTAGGAAGAGAATAAAAGGAAGAAGAAAACAAAAGAAAAAGAAACAGAACAAAAGAAATAAAAGTTAGATACAAGAAAAGTGAAAATAACAGAAATATTATAATTTATACAAGAATTTACCTCCTCGGCAACTGTATCAAAAACTTGACACAATCAAAGAGTTGATGTCTTATCCCAAGTACAGGAGTGTCAAAGTAATAAATAACCCGACAAGACCACTAATAATAATAATGATGATGATGATGATGATGATGATGATGATGATGAGTTAAAGAGGACTTTGAGATGTAAGATTAGTGTGAGGATTAAACAATGATAAAAACAAATGTCAAGGTTAGAGGATCCACTAATAGTATTAGAGATAAGTAAAGTATAAACTCTTTATAAATTATCAACATGATCATATTAATCATCTCATTTACGTAACACCATACTTATAAATTTTATCAGGTATTCATAATGCTAACTTATGTTGACAACAAATCAAGTTCCTCTCATAACAACGATGTCAGCCGAAGATTATGAAGGATCAAGCATTTGATGTACCAAGTGTTATACAACACAAATCTAGATTAACCATTTAACAAGCAAGATATTTAGAATTAATAAGATAAAAATAATAAGACATGTTAATAGCAAGTTGTTTAGGATATAAGCATTGAAATCCATATTGAGTTTATATTATATTTATCCTAACACCATTAGTGAAACCTTTTCACCTTAACATGATAAACTTAACTAAACATTATGAAGAAGAAAAACATAAATAAACAATATAAGAACATAAACATGATATAAGTTAACTAAGTATAGTAAAGAAAATGAAAAGCATAAATAAAAGATTAATAAAAGCAAAACTTAAGCATTACAAAAATATAAAGAAAGATAGCAAGAACATGATCTTGATCTGAAAACCAAGATGCCTAAATGAATGGCAAATGCCTCCTTTTATATGCTAAAATTTAGAACTATTCATTTAGTAATTGATTATTGATGTAGTGGTCAACTATTGATTTAGTGGACTTGGTGGACAGCAGCACTCAATCATTTTGGCTGGATGAAATAACATTGATACAATTAGAATTTGGCAAAGTTTGCTTCATGAAAGTTGTTGGAAATCATCTCCTCTTTCCACTTAAAAAATTTCAGAGTATTTGGATCACTACAGCTCGATATATGTCTAAAATACTGAATAGTGCTTCTGGTGGACGTGGTGGATAGCCCTCAAGCTCTTGTCTCGATGAAATATCATTGCCAACATCATAATTTGAGCAGGTCGTCATCATAAAAGTTATTAGAAATTATCTTATCTTTCCACGCACCAAATTGTACATCCTTTTACCTTCTAGAACTTCAAATATAGATAAAATTCTGAGCAGTGTTTGAGCTGGATTGCAGGACAAATTCTAACTTTTCTTTTGTGGCCAAACTTTGAATTTGAAAATGGCAGATTTGGGTCTTCCATTCTTCATGAACATTGTAGGCCTATTTCTTAGCTTTCTATCCATATAAACCAAACTGAAATCCAAGATCTACAGCTCTAAATATGACTCAATGATTGAACAGTGTTCTAATTTGAATTGAATCAGCATCTCCTTTCTAAGCTTAGCCTTTTCTTTGTCCTTTTATTGTCAATAGTTAATCACAACAATCAATTCTTTGAATTGTGAGATATGCCTGCATTTAAAATGAGCATTTATCATAAATTAAAATTATCTTATATTATCAGACTTGTTATTATAAAACATGCTTTAGTTAAGGAGTTATTGATACTTCAAGTGCAAAATGATGATATAAAACCTTAATAAAAATATACTTTTAAATACTAATCACTGCCCATACACACATATCTAGGCTGTTATAACATCTTATATTCTCACACATCTAGGCTGTCATAACAGCCTATATTTTTTATATTCGGGTTGTTGTAACAACCTACACTTTAATATGTTCGAGTTACCGTAATAGCCTATATTTTCACTTTTAGGCCTATCATAACAACCCACAATCATAAGCATTCTTGGTAGCCATAATAATCTAAATTCACATATATAAACACTACCATAATAGCGCTTTAACTTGCCTTTTTATGCTATCATCCCTCAATTTGCACATAAATGCTACCTAAATTAACCTAAACTCAAACATTTTTATATTGCCGTAATAACCCTTAATTTCTCCTCTTTCAAGTTGTCATAACAACCTATGTTTTTATGATTTTGGGTTGTCATACTAGCCTATAAATACCCAATTCATGATTATCATTCCAGCAACATTTGACCAAGAAGAAAGAGACAACATACAACATATTTACTTACTTTCAGCTCAATTACCTACCATGCATACATACACATTTAGATTACATAACAAGTCTGTAATTGTTCACCCAAAACCAAGGTTTCCTTTTCTAGAATTTGTTTTTTACCATTTTCACAACTACTCATACACATTATTTTTTCACTTTTGTAATAAAGTTCATGGATAAGCTAATTTTTTTTTATTAATTCATTCATTTCCATAATCCCATTTAATTTTTAAGTTTTTTATCACCAATTTTTGTAATCCATTTCAAAGTCATAACCTTTTGTCTCCCCTATGTAATACAATTCAATGTCCAAGCATTTCATTAATCATTTTCATATTCCAATTCACACTTTTCATCAACAACATGGTGAGGATCTAATTCAAACCCTTAATTACATAGAAATTCTACATATCTGTGTGTGTGTCTGCATATATATATATATATATACACACACATAACACATCTATCATCATAATCAAGATTATACATACAAATCCATCATCAATTAAAATTTCCATATCAACAATACAAAACTATGCCCAAATTAACAATTTCATCATCAATTTATATTCTCAAAACAATAACACAAAACCATGCCCAAATTTACAATTCCATCATAAATTTATATTCTTAAATTAATAGCAACAAAAAATCATGTCCTAATTAACAATTTTACTTTCAATTCCCAACTAATCCTAACATACCCTTTTTTCTTGCTACAAACTATCATTTTAGGTAGTACCAAGAAAAAAACTATCATTATAGGGCTTTTCTTTTTCTTTCACTAATTCAAGGAACAAAGATGAAATCAAAGAATAACAAAGCCTTTTACCACATCCAATTAACTCAATTTAATGGGTATTTACAATGAAATTCAAGAACAAACCTCTTTCTTCATTTCCTTTAAAACTTTTCTCACCCAAACCAAAGATTTCTCCACCAAAAACCACTATAACTTCTCTAATCTCATAATATTATGTTGTTTCTTATAGAATTATAACCTTTTTACTACCAATCATGCATGAATTTGGAGAGAAAAATGAATTAATTGTAAGCTCTCTTCGTTCCTAAATAGCATCGACCTATATAGAACAAGGAAAGGAATTTATTTTCGCTTCCCTGATTATAACTTTAACTTTTTGTTTTATACCTCTCATGCTTAATTTTTCCTAAATTTCAAATTTACTCTTTATTTTTATACCGATCATGTCTAACTTTCATTAAATCTTTGACTGTAGATATTTTTTGTATAACTATTTAATTATATTTTATTTTTGGTCAACGTTTTACACCATTAAACGTGGGGTTTACAAAGGCTTTCTTAAATATGTTTGAGGATCTCCCATATGTCTTGACCCATTAATTCCTTAGACCCCTTTTCTGGCAATTATCAACAAATCTTTTATTTTTTGATGGTTTTCTCCATTTAATTCTACTTTAGATTTCCAAACCTCTCATACAGGTGGAGGAGATAACATAACCAACAAATCCTCTAAAATTCTTCTATAAAACAAAACATCTGTTAGGGGTGATTATTATTTAGAATCAAATAATAAAGTAATTTAACAAGTTTACTATAACATTTTTATTTTTGAAACCAACACATTAATCATAATGAAGGGGGAAACCCCAAAACTTCTAATGAAAGCTCCTTGAATTTTCAATTCTGTTTCTATACACAGAGTTAAGTATTCAGAGTTTTCAGGAACGCGAGAGCAGTTAATATGTTCAGAAACCATCATAAATTGAAATTTTTGAATTGCTAGGCCCGTGAGTAACTTCATATATTTGATCATTTGCCATTTCGAGTTGCTGCATGAATGGTGGCCACTGAACCAGAACAGTTTTTCCTAGTATAACGAACTACCAAAACAGCAGTTCAAATGTTCAGTAGAGAGGGTTGTTTCATTAATGTCGCCCTAGAGACAACTATGGTTGTATCCACTATTTTGTCTCTTGGCAATTGGCATTGCCCGGAGCAGTTTTTGAAGGGGCTCTTGATCCCAGGGAGACCCCTTTATTGTTTACGCTGCATGGCTCAAGAAAATATGGTCACGAGAGACGATGTGGAGTAATATTTGGGATTCGGGATTCGGGAATTAGCCTGTGGATTTGACTTGGCTTGATTATACTTTGATAATGATGCATCACCCTGGTTGTATAATTAATGTGTATTAATGAAGGGTTGAGTGATTGCAAAATCATTGCATGATAATAATGCAGCAGTTGACCATGATTGTCAATTTGACCAACCACTGAGTCAATCTTCCTACTGTATTAGTAGGGGTCATAATTTGTGTAGTGGTACGAATATATAAGTATAACAAACTTGCACACATGTTGAGGAGTACGATATAATAGTAGTTTGAGATTACACCAGTGACGGGGTTTTGTCTCTTGTTTTGTTTCTCTCGCGAAATTGAATTTTTTTGATAAAAAAATTAGAGTCATAAGAAAGTTACCGAGGAATGACTCGATTTCAATCTTTTTTGAAAAATAATATAGTTTCACAAGACTGGTTTTCAAAATCATGTTTTTTAAATATTATTGTTATTCTAAATTACAAGTTTAGATTATGTATTTTAGTTTTGCATTGAATTTTGATAAAAAATTGTTGAAACTTGGGATTTTATTCAATTGAGATCATTTAGTCTTTAATTGATCTAATTAGATATGTTTTCATTGATATTATTACGGTCAGAGTAATAGCAATTAGAGTTTGCATTTAATTGTGAGATAAGTTGATTTGGATGAAATGAGTATTCTTCTTTTACAGAATTCTTTAAATATTTTTATGTTGTATCATTATGGTAGTACTATTATTTCTAATACGATTAATAATGTCGCTTATATTGATAGATGTACTATGTTCTTGAATGCTATAGAGGCATGTCATTTGAAGATACCAAAAAAATTATATCCAGAAGACTTGGTTTGAATTATAATGATGTTAAAATAGATATCACTTGAAGGCCTCATGTTAGGGAACATCAATATTTTTCAATATCAATTGCATATGATGTGGATTTTAAATTATGATAGAATTGTTCGTCCAAAATGGAACGAACATAATGAAATTGTATGTGAGTAGTCAAACTAAACTTAAAAGCTCATGTAATGTGGGGTGTGAAGATACTAATGTATCTATCTGCCACTTGGAAAATTATCACATTTAGCTAGTACTGGTACGTCTAGGACATTGAAAGATAGGGTTATGAGAATTTGTGATGAAAATATAATTAAAACTATATATTGTGATCAGCGTGGGTATGACTCCTCCAAACCTAGTTATAATAAACATGAGGGTGTCATAGGTTTAGTTGAAATATCGTATGATAATGATGATAAGGTAATGAGCCTTCCTATTTCATAATTTTTTCATGATACCAGAGTTGATAACATGGTTTATAATTATTGGTTTGTTTATCCTAGAAAATCATCTGGTAATAGTGATTTGGTAGTTGGAAAAATTATTGCATCAAAATAAACACACATGTAGCAATACATACAAACCTTTTCTTTTATTATATAGAATTTGGGTAAGATATACTATAGATTCTATAAGTTGATATGGCTTCCAGATCTTGTGATCTCATACGTCATACATGCGGGTTTTTATTACATTACATGTCTTCAGCACATAAAGATAGATAATGACTTGTTCACGATACTTGTCAAGAGATGGAGACAGGAGCCTCACATATTCCACCTTCGTTTAGGGGAGATAACGCCTGCATTACAAGACATCGTTATTCTACTTAGCTTACCTATAGATGGGTGAGCACTTACTATCATGGTTATCCAAAATAAGGTCACTCTATGCAAGCATGCATTCAGACGAGTGCCCTTTCCAGAAATGTTCTAGGGGAGTATAAGATGGCTTTGGAAAGAATTTTCTGCATTACCTGATGATTATGATGACGAGATCTAACGAAATATGCTAGAGTGTATGTAACACCCCACCTTACTAGCAAGATATTATCCGCTTTGGGCCTCCCAGTCCACCCATATCCAAGGCTTCCACCCAGATCCCCCTCACAGTTTTGTTCTTGGCAGTCATACATGACCCAAAAACGCGTCTTACTAGTCAAGGTGAGCATACACTTATAAGGCCCTAGCTCTGGACGCTCGCTTCCGATGTGGGATCTTACAATCCCCCCACCTTAAGACGAGCCGTCCTCGACTCTGATACTAAATGTAACACCCCACCTCACTAGCAAGATATTGCCCGCTTTGAGCCTCCCAGTCCACTCAAATCCAGGGTTTCCACCCAAGTCCCCCTCACGGTTTTGTTCTTGTCAGTCACACATGACCCCAAAACGCGTCTTACTAGTTAAGGTGAGCATGCATTTATAAGGCCCTGGCTCTGGACGCTAGCTTCCAATGTGGAATCTTACAGTGTACATACTTTATATATTTGATAATATATTTTTCACGAATCTTAGTGGGATGCTTGTGCCATTGTTCTACCTATCACTGCTAGAGGATCTTGAATCCATTCCACTATATAGGTGGGGTTCATGCATCCTTGCATGTTTGTATAGGCATTTTATATCATGCTAGCTTGGAAAAAGCAAAGCAAGTTAGAGGATGTTTATTGATTTTATATGTAAAATAAATGTAATAAGTTTTTTAATTTTTAATTATGCTTTTTATGTTATAGTTGATTAATAGTTATTGTATACTTTTTGTTCATAAAGCTATGGCCATGGGAGCATTTACACTTGAAGCGACCACGTATTGATGTCTATTCAGGTTTTAGAGGTTGAGCTACAACTTCCATTAGGATACAAGTAATAATGTTATTGATAATACAAATTATGTTATTTATATTAAGAGTATTTTTCATGGAAACATTATTTAATAAGTTTCACTGCTTATTTACTAGCACATGGTGTGGGAGCAGATATTTTAAAAATAATCCAACCCATGTTTTGTTATTTTATCACAGCAAGTTAGATAGACAATGATCAAATCAAATATGTTATAATAAATTGTAATGTTGATGTTAAAATTGATGTTGGAATTTTTTTATATTGATAAATGTTGGGAAATAATTGCATAGGTTGATGTTGGTAAATGATGTGAAATAATTGTTTATGTTGATGTTGGTAAATGATGTGAAATAATTGTTTATGTTGATGATGGTAAATGACGAGAAATAATTGCTTGCGTTGATGATGGTAAATGTTGGGAAATAATTGCATATGTTGTTGATGGTAAATGGCGAGAAATAATTGCTTACGTTGATGTTGAAATTTTTTGATATTGATAAATGTTGGGAAATAATTTCATAGGTTGATGTCAGTAAATGATGAGAAATAATTGCATCAGTTGATGTTGGTAAATGAGGGAAAATAATTACATTGTTGATGTTTCAATAAGTTGTGTGGGATCTTTATTCGGTAGATAATATGCCAGTTGCTCTTGTTATATGCATATTGACCATGGACTTATAGACATCGGTTATCCCTCTCATATTTTTTGAGCTTATTAAGATGTATAGCTTGTTATAGATTTGAGTGATCAGTTGTATTCCATTAGTCGTTTAGGTAGGCACACTGATTATAATTGGATAATCCACCATCTCTAGTATATATCGATGTGGGATGCATGAAGAAATTTTATTTTTAAAGAGGCGCATCCTATAATTTTCGAGGAGGAATATATGAGTTGGTACCTGAGTATAACACACCGAATCATTACACCAAACTCAGCGCAGGTTCCTCCACGTAAGGAGATGGAGTATGAGCCATATGAACGTCGAGTTTAGAATGTTTTAAGTATTTTTTATTTTTTATAGGTTTGAACAAAGCCGTTGCATTTATTTATCGATTAATAATTTATATTTGTTTAATATTATGTTGGACAATTGTTACATGACGGTCAACATGTTGTGGCTGATCTTTATGATCTTGATGATGATGAACTTGGTCATTGTTAAGCATCTCTTTGGTTCGAGACATGCCATACTATATTTGACTTGTTATGAGAGACATTGAGCTTAAATGATATTGTTTTAGAGGATGAGACCATATAGACGGATGAAAGTTGTGCTATTAATGAAGTCTACCTATTCACTCATCGTCGCAGAAGACACAGACAGACTCAGATGTATTATTATGTTGTATTATGTTTTTAGTTAAGAGTTATTTTTATTTTTATTACTTTTGTAATATTATTTTAGCTAATTATCATGTTGATTTTAATATTATCTTACATATTATGTATTTTCATACTTATTTTAAATAAGCATGATTTAAAATCATTAATGAATAGGTGAACATCGTGACCATGTTGTTTAAAATTTCAAATCATCCATTTACAAGTTAAAAAAATGCACATTGTTATATTTTGTTATTGCCATTATCAATTATCTTTTTAACTAATAAATAAAAACAATGTTTAAAAATAACATGTATTAATTTGAAATTATAATTAACAAAAAAAATAATGTTAAATTATATAGTGGTTTAGGCTTTGTTTTATGTAAGATTTGGGGTTGGGTTTAGGCTAAAATTATGTTATGATAACACAACCGCTATTTACATTAGAGTCTGTGTATTTAATAATTATTATTGATATTAGCGGTTATTTAATAAAGACGTTAATGACAATAATAGTCAATAACAACTGTTTAATAAAGATGCTAATGACAATAATAGTTATTTAAAACAATTGTTATTCCTATTAGCGATTTATTAATAAAACTGCAATTCTCATTAGCAGTTGAGTGAAAGTGTGTTATTTTCTTTATACTTTCTGTTCCGTGTAATATTCTTAAATCTTTTACCAAATTGTACTAGTTTGGTAAAATTCACCATGAAATTAGCTCAAGGTTTGAAAAATAAGAACTTGATGCACACTCCACATCAATCACAATTAGTTAATACTAGTTAGGTGGTCCACGCTACGCTACGAGTCAACTTTTTTTTTCATAAAAAAATATTAAAAAAAGCTAAGATCCAATAGCGTTGGATCTGTCTACAAAGCTATTATTATTATTTTAATCTTACCCTTCAAGAGTCGAGGTTTGAAAAATAAGAACTTGATGCACACTCCACATCAATCACAATTAGTTAATACTAGTTAGGTGGTCCACGCTACGCTGCGAGTCAACTTTTTTTTCATAAAAAGAATGTTAAAAAAAAAAGCTAAGATCCAAGAGTGTTGGATCTGTCTGCAAAGCTATTATTATTATTTTAATTTTACCCTTCAAGAGTCAAAGTTTGAAAAATAAGAACTTGATGCACACTCCATATCAATCACAATTAGTTAATACTAGTTAGGTGGTCCACGCTACGCTGCGAGTAAACTTTTTTTCATAAAAAAATATGTTAAAAAAAAGCTAAGATCCAAGAGCGTTGGATCTGTTTGCAAAACTATTATTATTATTTTAATTTTACCCTTTAAGAGATTTGGGTTAGGCAGGAGTGAGCGAGTCTGCAAACCCAAGCGCCTGTCTGTAGAGGCGAGCGGCCCTAGCGCCTAAGGCTTGACAATCATACCATGCCCAACGCCTGGGCCTGCAACCTTACCATGCCCAATAAAATTCAAACTGATCATTTTATCCCTAATTATTTTTTTAATACCGAATATTTCTCATAAAAAAGACAACCTCATCTCTCATTACAAGTTTTTGTGACAAGAACAACATTACTATTACACTGCGCCTCAATTGTAATTTGTGTCTATATAAATAGTGGGAGGAATATTGAGTCTTATTAGTATATTGCATAATATAAGCTGAAGTTGGATTTAAAGGTACCGGACCGTAAAATTTAATTAATAAAAAAAAAGCTAATTAATAAAAAAAAAAAGCTTGATTTGACGCAGAAAATAGTGAATTTATTGTCTATTAACATGAAAGTTGTGCAAGGATATTCTACTAGGCGTAGACGTCATCATAAAGATATATTCAAAATAGTTTTTGTCAGCACTATTTAATGATAAATAGATTTTATTAAACTTGTGGATGCTGCACAATCTGCAGTGAATTGATTGATTCCAAAATATCTTATAGAATAATTAAGATGCACCTTTTGCATTTTTTTAATTTTGGCTATGATACCTCACATATCCGCTCTGCCTTTAATGAAGATTTTGTTGAAAGTTCGAACTTCGGATATGGTAAAAAAATCACAGAACTGTATCAGTGAGATTTTTAATTACAAACAGAGAAGAAATAAAGTTCATCGCAACGGCAATCATGGTGCTTACCTCGCCATGAAGATCACTGCTTGCCTTTATCTCAAATCATTCTTGCATGTGTGGTTGACTATTGTTGACTATAGAGGAGATACAAGGCAAAAAACATGCCACTATTCGTCATAGAAAAATTGGGTTATTTTACCTTTCCAATCCTAAATTTCATAAGTTATCAAATTAAAATTATTTCATTATCTCTTCTTTAATTTTCAACTTTGGTGAAAGCAATAAAAAATAAAAGATTTGAACTCGTAACTGCTAATTATTACATTTTTTTATTTCCAATAAAAAATTTTATCACAAGTCAAACACCTAGAATGTGAAACATGTTGTTTTTCTGGTTCTAATCATTACTAGATCAAACAACTAATATTTATAATAAAACAAATAGTAAAATTGAATTGCTTCACCTTTCCAATACTAGATTCCATAAGTTATCAAATTAAAACTATTCTTTTCTTTGATCTTTCAATTTAAAGCTTTTAATTAAAGTGAAAAAAAAACCCTAACTCATAACTCAAACACTTGAACCATGAAGCGATTCCATAGATAAATTTACTTTAATTTTTTAAGAAATAAAGTTGACTGCTGTTAGCGTGAAAGAAATAGTCAAATTTAAAAGTGATCAGTAAAAGCTGGCTTCACTTTTTTTAAAAAAATAACTTCTATTCTAAAAGGGAACAGGACTTTAACAGAAATCCATCCATTCCAATCCTAATTAGATATTTTTATAACAATAAGTATTGTTTATCTTTTTTTTAACCTAATATCAAAAAAAGAAATGAACATATTGATATGATGGGTTCAAGAGTTTAATTTAGATGAAAATTGGCTTTCCTTTTGTTGATGGTCAACTTGTGGATTTGTGTTGATCTCCTGGTTTTGACCCATCAAATGAATGACTGCCCATCGACTGATCAAGACCAATGACTTGTTCAGTTGGTGGGCCGTCCGCAACCCAATTTACATGCGAGGTTGGTGAAAGGCATTATCAACCTTTTATTGTTCTTGGCGTTACCATAACCTCTCTATGCCCAAATGGTAAAGCACGGCCAGTGTTTCTCCTAAGCCAAAAAAAAAAAAACAACAGTTTTAGAGTCTTTAGACAAAGCTTTCTACTGTACTGATGAATATTCATAAATGGAAGTGGGATTGAGAAGGACTGGAGAGATGATTCAAATAGAGAATGGTCTTTGGGGGTATAAGATGATAAGGCTAGTAAGTAGTATACAATTATTACGATAGAGTTCAAGAAAAAGTAGAGCCCTGTCTTTATTGGAGAGAAAATAATAATTATTTTTATTATAATAATTGTAATAGTAATGATAGTGTAAAGTAAGAGTATTCTCCCAAGAAGCCAAAACATTACTGATCACACACGCACTCCTTATAAATTCTTCACATCAGTAATTCAATATCACCTCACAGTTTGTCTTCATTCCTTTTCTAAAGAAAAATACACACACACACCCACACAAATATCTTCTTATTGTGCTAGTGAATCTTGAAGGCTAGCGAAAATGGTGGCCAAGAAGCCAAGAATTGTTATTATTGGAGCGGGAATGGCAGGTCTCACAGCTGCAAACAAGCTCTACACTTCCAGTAGCTCTAACGATATGTTTGAGCTCTGCGTTGTGGAAGGTGGTTCAAGGATTGGTGGCAGAATTAACACTTCAGAATTTGGTGGTGACAGGATAGAGATGGGTGCAACATGGATCCATGGCATTGGAGGCAGCCCAGTTCACAAAATTGCTCAGGAAATCCATTCACTTGAGTCTGAGCAGCCGTGGGAGTGCATGGATGGACTCTTGGACGAGCCAAAGACCGTCGCTGAAGGCGGTTTCGAGCTTAGTCCATCTCTTGTGGAGTCAATATCCACAGTCTTTAAGAACCTGATGGATTATGCCCAGGGGAAACTGATTGAACGTGAGGAAAGCAGTGAAGAGGTTGATTTCTGCAAGCTTGCAGATAAGATTTGTAAGATTTGTCCAAGCAATGGCGGTGGTCCTGGAAAGCTCAGTGTTGGTTCTTTTCTCAGACAAGCCCTTAATGTTTACTGGGATTCTGTGAACGAGCAAGAACAGATCGAAGGGTGTGGTAATTGGAGCAGAAAGTTGATTGAAGAAGCCATATTTGCAATGCATGAAAACATTCAAAGGACCTATACTTCCGCGGGTGATCTCTTGACTCTAGATTTTGATGCAGAAAGTGAGTATCGCATGTTTCCAGGTGAAGAAATCACCATTGCTAAGGGCTACTTGAGTGTCATTGAATCGCTAGCTTCAGTTTTACCTCATGGCCTAATCCAATTAGGCCGCAAGGTCGCAAGAATTGAATGGCAGCCTGAAGCTCACCAATCAAGCGGACATGGTTGTGCTGGTAGGCCTGTGAAGATACATTTCTGCGATGGATCAATAATGTCAGCTGATCACGTTATAGTTACAGTTTCACTCGGGGTACTTAAAGCTGGAATTGGTCCAGATTCAGGTATGTTCAACCCCCCTCTTCCAACTTTCAAGACAGAGGCCATATCCAGGCTAGGATATGGTGTTGTGAATAAGTTGTTTTTGCAACTGAGTTCAAGGCACGATGGCAGAGATGGTGATTACAGCAAGTTCCCATTCCTGCAAATGGCTTTTCATCGACCAGACTCCGAATGGAGGCATAAAAAGATACCATGGTGGATGAGAAGGACAGCTTCTCTGAGTCCAATTTATAAAAATTCTGGTGTGTTGCTATCTTGGTTTGCAGGGAAAGAAGCTCTTGAGCTCGAAACTCTTAGTGATGAAGAGATTATTGATGGGGTGTCAACAACACTATCTAGCTTTTTGTCACAGCCCCACAAACAATTGAATTCTAATTCTCATGGAGTATGCAATGGGAAAGAGAAATCTGTGGATGGGAATAGAGTTAGATTCGCCAAGGTATTGAAGAGTAAATGGGGTAACGATCCTCTCTTCTTGGGATCTTACAGTTATGTTGCAGTTGGATCAAGCGGCGATGACCTAGACACATTGGCAGAGCCATTGCCAAATACCGATACTTTAGGATCTGCTCCACTTCAAATTCTGTTTGCAGGGGAGGCAACACACAGAACCCATTATTCTACTACTCACGGAGCTTATTTTAGTGGTCTTAGAGAAGCCAGTAGGCTTCTTCAACATTATCATTGTGTTGGGGTTTAGACACTTAGTACTTTAATTTTGATCTTTTTTTCTAAGACACTTAATTTTCTGATATCTTTTTTTCTTTCTTTCAATTTCCTTCCGTCTAAAACATCTCTCTCTCTCTCTCTATAGATTTGAGTACCACCAGAGAGCAAAAGGAAAAGGAAAAGGAATGGGATTAGGGAGGGATGAAAGAGATAGATGGGGACATTTTTAGATGTATTGCCTGAATTAAAGAACCTTCTTTCCATTTTCTAATGCTTTCTCTTTGTTTGTGATTGCGCGAGTGTGGTTTCTTTCTCTATTTTAAGTTCTCTTTGATCTTCAAAGCAAACCAATTAAGATGGTGTTTGTTTGGCATTGATTGAATATTTTCAAAGTTCGAGGCAAAAAACAAAAGAAAGCTTTGGATCCCACCTCTTTGTTAAGTGTATCTTTTTTCTTCCTCGGTCGACAGGATCCGATAAACCCGGCTCTTTCCAGCTCGGAGTCTCTTCATCAGTTGCCCTACAGCTTGTCTCTCTGCCCAACCCCTTGTTAACTCCAAACACAACTTGGACATAGAATTTACACCACCATCACACAGCTAGGGACAATCAATGAGCTGGCTGTAAGAGTATGTGATTCACATGAAAATCTGGATATGAACCGAGCCTGGGGTCCCATGCCATGCCATACAGTACATCTACTGTATCAAATTGCAGCCACGATGGGCCAACAGGGAGTCAGTCAATCAGACTGGTTGCCAAAATGTCCTTAACAACGAGACATGGGTGGAGATGCGTATCGTCTCCTGATCGCTTTCGTCTTTAGTGCTGAAGCTCCCTCGTAGCCAGGGGAGAGGAGGGACCCATGAAGACACGATAGGTCCCCTCCCATGCATACGTGAGTTTATGCGTTTAACTTAACTACTCACCGCTCAGTAGACAACAACAGTAGCCTACTGCTTGACCCACCACTTGTTTGCTACCTGGTGGTACCATTAGATTTCTCTTCAGACACCAAATCCTTACTCTGCATGCTACAGACAGAAATCGACTGTCCTTATTAACACAAATACTTCTGTCCACGAGCCTCTCAATAATTTCTTTATATATAATATCTTCTCAACTGAGATTAAACCCACCATTTTACGGACCCGATCGTGCCTGGTTTTGAGTCGATTTTTGGAACTCACATCACATCTTTTAAAAGCTAGGCTCCTTGAATCTAGTACCAGTTCATATTCAATGTCACACAAGGGAGGAGGAGCTTTTCACTAACCTGAGAGAGTCATTCCGGTTGGTCCACAAGCTTTTCAATAATTGTCTAGCAATCCATCGCCTTCAAATGTTCTACTGCTGCAGCGTACGTATGCGTGCCAACAAATTCAATCGAACCAGGGTCGTAGATACCATTTGTTGTCTTCGGGTTGATATTTTCTTGATATTCTTATATCATTTTAATATACTAATATCAGAAACAAATTGTTAGAAAGAAAGATTCCACCTCCAAAACTCTGCGGACTGTATGGTCAAATCAATGGAGAGGGATGCTGTTCATATATCACAGAGAGTTTAAGATTTTCCAGGCTCTCCCGGAAAAAAGAAAAGAAAAGAGGGAATGGCCCACTTGCTGTCTCTCTTTGCCACTTGTTCAATCACTCTTTGATGATTGTGCATATCACATCCCAATCTGTCACCCAGTCATTTGTCTGATTCATAAACAAACAAGAAAGAATCCCCCATCCTCCATTACCCCTCCACAGTCCACTCCCACCCACTGGCCACCGCCTCGTCCAACATGTTCATTACTTACCTTGACCCTCTTTTATTTTGGCCTCTAATCATCATTATCAACACCTTTAATCCTTACACTTAATTGGTTTAATCAAATCTCTAGTCCTTACTTGCCACAAGCATAATTTGCCATCACCATACCCTCTGATCGATTTACAGGTGTTTTCAACAATCAAAAACCCAGCTAATTACAGTTCGAAGCTAAGGATTGGTTTCCCTTCTATCGTATAAATTGAGGAGCTGAGATATCCCCACTACTACAAAGCATGCAAATACATTTCTTTAGCTCATTGAATTCGGGATGATATTTTTATTTTTTACTCAATTTATAATATAGTACGTGTAATATATTACTTGGAAGGCTTCAGAACAATACTTTCAGTTATTCGGTTGGGTGGTTCTTAAGAAATTTTATGGAAAGAACAGGGACAGCATTTCCATGTCCTTGTAGGTGTCCAATAACTTTAAAACAATGATCCATTCTCTCTCTTTTTTGTTTTTGGCAAATCTTAGATTAAAAGTCTCATGATGCATTAGGAGCTGTCTACTTTATTCTTTCCAAACGATGGAGAGTAACTTTTCTATCCTTGAGAGAACTAATGATATTGAAAGAGAAGACAAATGGCATCTAACATCTGCTTTGCAAGGTCCTTGTGATGATAGTTAAACCCTTTAACTAAAAAAATCAAGTAGCAAATATCAAAAACAATTTTATGTCAAGGAATCTAGACGTCTATTCATAGAGTAATAGGGCCATTGGAGGGCTTCCTCAACTCTCACAGTGTAACAATTAATCATCAGCTTTTCTGGCCCAGATGACACTATCTCTTACCTACAATCGGATTATGATGATGCAAAGCACCATCTTTTTCTAAGATCTATCCTTCACTTCAATTCAAGATACAAAATCTCTTCTTGGTTTTGTCCAATTCATTCAAATTCATTGTCCAGCAATGTTAAAAAAACTGGCAGTTAAAACCAAGCCTATGATCTGCAGCCACCTACATTTTTGCTGGTGGGGAATCCATCATTCAATTGGTGAGCTCTCAACAACAGCTAGCAACTATTGGTTTGAAGATTGCAGGTCTTCTATATTGTTCTTGACTGGGTTGTTGTCCATAAAAAACAAAAAAGATTGTCTTTAAATTGGTGTCAAGAAACTTTCAACAGAAGATTTAGTAATTAAAAAACAAAAAAAAACTAAAATTTATTGCATTGAAACAATATAATCATTATTTTTCCCTTCTAAGAAAAAATCATGAAAGGAAAAATAGCACGGTCTTCTCACAAGATCTATTGATCATTATCGGAATAATCAGGGACATACCAATCTTTTAGTTTATTTTAACATAGTGCAATGATTAAATTACTCTTAAAAGAAAAAATAAATAAATTGACATCTAGAATTTTTATTTTTTTTGAATTTTCATATCTTAAAATATAGTAAAATGACTAAATTACCACTATAAGCTAAAAAAACTGAACAAGTGTCTAGATGCTTTATTGTTTTTTTTTATCTTGGATTGTTGGTTATAATTAAGTTGACTATGAGAAAATTTAATATTTTAATAAATATAAAATATTATTTAAAAACCAAAAATAGTAGGCGTGTGCAACAACGCACAAGCATGTGGGATATACCTATGCTCTTCGAGTGGTGCTTACAGCGTCTCCTGATAGACAAAAACAAACTTCTACAATGGCGCATCGAGCTCTTCCAAATGGTGGAACTTGTATAGACAGAAGACCAATGATGTGGCTTTGACGGACAATTTTTCTTCTCCTCTTTTTTATCTCTCCTCGCCTCGAGTTTTGCATCATGATAGTTTGTATTGTATTAATTTTGGTCATTATTTTTTCACTATTAAAAAATTGGAAAACACCAAGGAAAAAATTTAAGAGCACACTTGGTCAGTATACATTCTCATAACAAAAAATTCAATCATGTAGTAAAACATCAAACTTTAAAATAGAAAAGGCCTTCACTAGCACTTTTCTTTTATTGTCCTCTCCTTTTCTTTTGTTTGTTCATATCTAAATTTGTTGAAAGAGAAATAAATCAAGGATTATGACACTTTTCAAATAAAGATATTTGTAAAGCAGAAATCCATATAAAAAGCCTACTATAGAATTGTATAGTGCATTAATGTTGCAATATAGGGTTCCCCACCAAAAAAAAAGAAGAAGATAAACAACTTTTTCCATCCCAATATTGTTCCAGTAAAGGGCCATATCTATTACTCAAAATCAATAGATAAGCACAAAAAACAAGGCGATGCAATTTCATTTTGGTTACATAAAGAAAAGAAAACAAAAAATAGTGCAATGCCTAATTGAAAAGATTGTGGTTTATTTTTTTAAATAAGATAGACCATTAGAGAAGGTATGAACCATACAAGTCGAAATGAAAGCATGATTTGTGATAACCTATTTTTAACAAGTCTAAAAACTCCTTATGACCCTCCTCCCTTGGGCACGCCTAATGGAAGGAGTATGCCCTGAATGGGGGCTTAGCAATGTGTCAAGCCCCAAGTATGCTGGGTTTGGCAGTATGCCAAGCTCTGACATGCTGGATTTGGTGTCAGCCAAACCTAGACACTTTTATACTTGGCAGTATACCAAGCCCTAGGCATGCTAGCTGCCAAGCCCTAGACATGCCTATAGGAATGTGCATCCTCTCTTGGAACGCCCGAGGGAATGACCATGTTCCTTTGGCACACTCGAGGAAATGAGGTAATGTGGATTTAACAAACATGTCAAATCCAAGACACTTAATGTGATGTGACCAACTCATTTCCAGCAATAGCCTTTTTGCTAGTTACCAAATTCCAAAGCCTAATTTTCAAGGTAATACCCTTCATCAGGTACCTCATTCCTATGTCCACGTTTGGGTATTAATTTCATTACCGGGAAACAAATTTCTTCGCCCTTTACTAAGCATTAATCTCATTATCGAGAAACTAATTCCTTCAATCTTAAACCACAATTTCAAACACAATATATCGTTACATTTACAAAAACTAATATAATAACTTAAGTAAAGGGAAATGATAGGGAAGGAGCACAACACCTATCCGCTGTCGAAGCTCAAGTAATACTTCCATACTGCTGCACAGCTCTCATGGCTTCTCTTGTATTAACAACTTTATCACATTATATTTCATTTCATGTTTATTTTACATAATATTATTCTAGGTTTACTCCTAACAATTTAACCTTCATTTCCACTTCAATTCTCATTAAATTTTATTAGCTTCCAATTAAGCATAAGGAATTTATTCATTCCTAGACACATTCTACAAATCAAATTACACAAGGCACATGAAACTTATTAACTTCTAACCATTTTAAATTTAAGAATTATAAATTCATTTTTCCTTTCATTTTTCTAAAATATACAAAATAAGAGAGTATGTGAATTCTATTCAAACTTTCTCATATGGAACACATTGTTTAAACATACAAAAAGTTTTAACAAACTAAATAACAATTTTATTAACACTATTAACTTCTCATTCGTATGATCATACCCATAAATATATTATATCGCACAAATATTATCACATTTGCATAAATTTTCACTTTATTATTTTTTTGGCTGGCACCACAACTTTTTCTTATACCATGATTTATTTAAAGTTCTTTTCATTAACTCTTCCTTTACATGAGAAGTCAAACACATTCATATTAGCATTCATCTTTAAGTTTAATAACCTCCCTTAATTTTCAATTTTCAACAACATAAACATTTCAATCAATCTATATAACGTAACTAAAATTCTTTAAAATAATTTCTTTCATAAAATTTTACATTAATCTATCACAATTTCACTTAAATAAACACAATCCAACTATATACAAATTGATCCCCTTATAGCAAGCCTACATGCTCTTAAGAACATCATGTTTTTCTTCATTATTTCTTTCAAATTTAACACTAATTACAAGTTATTCGAACCCAATTTGTTCAATTCACAATCAATTTGTATTTTCTCCAAAATTTATACTATGACCCCTAACACAAAATTCATAATTTAACATCAACTGCCTTCATTTTCATATAAGCTTGCTAAGCTAGGTTTTGAACCACTTACCAAGTAATATTCTCATCTTCGAGTTCTAACCAGTTAAAAATTTCCATGTCCCTTATTTTTTTTACCGGGTCAACCTAATTTTTTAAACAGGTCAATTAAGTTTTTTATCTTCAACTCAAACTGAGTTGACCCACAAGTCCTGTCTAGGTTTTAAAACGATGCTCCTTACCTTTGCAAATAAAAAACGTTCCTAATTATATATATAGAATAACTTATAATTTATTCTAGTGTTTTTTATGCTATTGCAAGTTTATTCTTTTGTTTGTTAAAATCACAAGTTAGTCCATCAAATGCACTTTTAATTTTTAATTTTTTTTGTATCTGGTACAATTGAATACTTTGATTATAAAGGAAGGATGTGTTAGGTAAAAGAATAATATAATTGTGATTAAAAAAAATCAAATATGAAAACATATGGACTTAATATTAGATTTTTTAAAACAAAAGGATCAGCTAATTATTTCATTAAAAATGCAGGGATCGAATAATAGTTTACCCTTTATATTATATAGTAATGTTTGCTTATGAGTGACTGTGAAAATGATATTGGCGATGTTTGCATGATTGTAAATAAATCCTAATAGCAAAAATATCATATAGTAATATAAGTTAATTAGTGATTGTCAAAAAGAATATTAGTGATACTTGCAAGTTTGCAAATAAATTTATACATGAATTTTACAACAATATATATATATATATATATATATATATATATATATATATATATATATATCGATTGGAGTATTTAATTTAAACATACAATATTCCAAAAAAAGTCAACTATTTTAAAATTATGTCAATGATTTACATAATAAGAAATTAAGTCAAATAATAATGTTCTCGTTGAAAAGGAGATTTTTGAAAATTTTGAAATTGATTACTAAATTGAGATTTTTGAATGATAAAAGAATTCACTATAATTTGTTTTTATGGATATTTAGCATTATACCTTATATTTGTTTTTAAAGATTTTTTAGAATTCTCTTAAGTAAGAAGAAAAAAAAATCGGGTGATTTTATAGTGTAGAGATCCCTTATTGGGCTGATTTGGAAGCTTCATTGCAAAAGTATAAAAAAGAATGAGCCCCATCTCTACTAAATTCGGCAAAGGTGGTGTTTTAACCGTACAGTATTTAGAAGGTGGTCCAGTGGTAAGAGTTTAAGATTAAAGGGTTTACTCCCTCTGTGGTATCAGGTTTAAACCGTATAGTTGCTCATATGATGGCTACTGGAGGCTTACATGTTCGTTAACTTCAGGGCCCGTGGGATTAATCGAGGTGCGCGCAAGCTGGCCCAAACACCCACGTTAATAAAAAAAATAGTGTTTTTTATTTATTTATTTATTTTAATTTTCTTCATATGAATGAGCTTGCCATGTTATAAACATTAGGCTACTAATCCATATCAAGATTTCCTGGTCATGTGGATCCTAATTTAGGCTTTGACTAATTTATTATATGGGCCATATCCTAAATCCTAAATCAAGTGCCTCATCCATGAGAAGGATATGCCTAGGCGTTTATTCCCCTTTAAGTAAGGTTTTGTGACCGGATGTCGTCGCCCTTCCACCTCCAAGGCAGAGGTCCTGCTAGATAAAGATGTTACACATATGGTTCAAATTTAGTTCGATGCTAGATAAAGAGTTGGGATCATCCATTGCTACTATAACTGCTATAGTGTTTGTCATCATGGTGGCATTGTATTTTTGAAAAAAAATAATTTTTTTAAATTGATTTTTTATATAATTTTTTTGGTATGCTGATGTCAAAAATAAATTATAAAAAATAAAAACACAATTAAAATTGGCCATGGATCATGTCACAACTGCATGCACTACTTGAAAATTGGCAAATAGCAACAGAAACGCAAACAAAAATATTCCAACAGAAAGTTTTCATTGGTGATTTCTGACAGAAATAGTGATGAAATAAAAAAATAAAAAAAATCAATTAAAATTCCATCGACAATTCCATCAGGAATTTAACACATCAGAATGTTGACAAAATTGTCAATTGGATTGTCATTGGTGTTTTTAAATGAATTAAAACTTGAAAATTCTCTCTACCTTCCATTTCTTCATCTTCATTTCCTAAAAAACATAGCATTAGCCACCCTTTTCAAACCTCTTCAAATCCTCGTGGTCCTCTTGCAAATCTAGCCACCCAATACGATTGTGGCAACCAACATTTGTTAATAGTGTTAGCTTTCATCTCTTGGTTCTATATTTTGTCAAGTTTCACACCATAAAATTAGCAAACACACATTTTTTTGTAACCCATTTATGTTTTAAGTTCATTTATTGAAATTTGTTTGTAGTATTTGTTTTCTTTCTTATATATTTAAGTGTTTTATAGCTTTTTTCTAGATAATTTTGTTGTATTAATATATAATTTGTATGTTAGGGTTTATTCAGGATTTGAGAGAAATTGATTTTATTTTTCATTTCATGAAATTGAGTTTGATTTTGTATCTTAGGTGTATTATAATTGAAGAAATAATAGGTAATTTAACAGGTACCAATTATATTTTGTCAATTTCATTGTTAAGTTGAAAATTCAGAGAAAATTGATTTTTTTTGAATTGATAGTAATTAAAATGTATTAATTTAGGATGAATAAGTTTGAATTGAATAAATGATGGATAATTAGTTGGGTACTAATTGTTGTTTTGGTAATTTTATTGTTTAGTTCATATTTTGACAAAAAAATGAAATTTGTATAGAATTCATAATTAGTTATTGAATTGTGAATTTATTTTTAATAAAAAGTCAAATTTGGAATTGATAGTTACATTATTAATAAATGTTGTCATCAATATTCTATATAAGTTTCATAAGTAATGGACGATTATTCTTGGATGTATCTAGATTCAAAAGAAAGGTTGTTTGGACAAGATTATCTTAAAGGGGTTGCACCTTATAAGCAATGTTATCAATTATTTTTATCTCAAAATCCAAATATTAGTGAATCTTAAATTTTCAAATTACAAAATAAATAGTTTGTCACGTCGTTTAAAACACATGTATGTATTTAATAATTCATAAATTCTAAGTTTAGATTTAGTTATGTTTTTTCTTTGACCCATAATGACTGTTAACTTTAACTAGGTGTTCAACATGGGAGCCAATGCTAATAAATTGGAATCCGTATCTTTAGGTACTGAAAAAAAAAAGGTCCAGTGTTATATAGGTAATTCATTAATGAATATGTTTATCATATTGAAAAATATGGTGAGACTAGAAAGACCTATAGTAATAAGGTTTGTAAAGACGTCAACTTCCAATGAGTTTAAAGTTGATTATTATGGAAAGTTTTAAGAGGTTATTAAATTATGATATTATAAGTCACAAATAAAGTGTTTTTATCCAAATTTTATTGGTATGATATCAACATAGAAATTAGAGTAGATTTTTAGAATGATTTGGTTGAAATAAATAAAAAATGTAAACTTTGCAACAACAACAATGTTTTTATTTTTTTTTCCAAACAATGTCCACAAGTGTATATTATACATTCACCTTTTCCTTTTATATAGGATCATTATATAGATGATTGGTTATCTGTTATGAAAACCAAACTTATAAGTCATATCCAAGTTGTTGAATATGGTAACGATGAAGTAATTAAAGGAGATGATGTCTTTCAAATGGATGAGTTAGTTGATCCATATCAAATTACTATATATACTAAGTTAAAAAAAATCAAAATGTATGTTTCACTAAGAATACTTGTGTTGATATTAATGTTGATGAGTTAAATATAATATATTAAGTAAAATTGGATATAGAGAAGTAGATGAAGATGATGAGATCGACCTTGAATTCAACAAAAAATATGATGTTGGACATGACGATGAAGAAAATGAAGAGGGATAGTTCTGATAAAAGGTGTTGAATTGATTTAGATGTAATGTTTCATTTTATCATAAAATTAAAATTGTGTAAGACACTTGTTTGTGCTTTATAATTCATTATATTCATATTTCTTGGATAATGTTTTATGTTTTTGGAGATGTGTGTTTCTTTTTCAATAATTCCACAAGTGTTTTTTTTTTGTTATGGTTATGGATTTAATATGAGCAATTGTTGGCTTGAAGATGTTTGGTGGTGGTGGTGTTGTTATTTTTGTTGGTGTTGTATGTTTAGGTTGGCTTGGGGATTATAGCAATTAACCAAAAAAAATATAGTGAAAACTTTAATGGAATCATTGACCGACAAGTCCATTCCATCAGTAATTTTGTTGGCAATTTTACACCTATTTCATTGAAAGTTACAGAAAATTAGGAATTTTTTATTGAATTGTGACTAAAAATTCCATCAAAAATTAATTTCTTATGGACTTGGTGATGGAAAATGGACAATAAAATCTAATTTTTAGCAGAAACAATCTATCTGCATTTTGTTGAAAATTCCATTGGTATTTAAAATGACGATGAAAATACCAACGGAACGACAATCCTTGACAAGCAACTTAGCACCTATAAGTTTTCATCGAAAATCTCATTGCAATTAAAACACTAATGGAATTTTTTTTCTTAATTCAGACGAAATATTCCATCGATGTTTTTAAATTTTATAAAAGTGTTGTAATAATTGGTTCAACCCCTTATTGTTGGTTCAACCCCTTATTGTTATAAATTTTACCAAACTCGCCCTTTCTCTCTATTTGGATAGCTATCTATTGCGTAGAAAGATGAATTACTATGCTTAGTTACTGTGAAGTGTGAACGTTATTAAGTTTGAAATGGAAGAATGGAAATTGATAACTAATTAAGGATTTTCTTTAAAAAAGTTAGCACAATAAATTAAAAACTTAAGCAGAATAACACAATTTGAAAAAGAATTGGTGGAATAACACAATTTTAACTTGTCGTGATTTTGAAATACGACATCTTATGGATGTTACATTACTAAAGTGCAACAATTTATCCTATTACATTTAGAAATAAGACAAAGTACCATGTTTCAATTTGAAATAACATGTTATGAAAATAAATTCAGCCTCCATTTTTCTCTCCTAATAGAAACAAACGCTCCCCACTTCTCTCTCTAAACAACTTACTACTAGCCCTCCTCACTCTCTAAAAAAAACATAAAAAATAATTCATTTTCTCCATAAAAAGCCAGTAATCGCACCATTTTCATCTCTAAACCTTGAAGGACATTTTTCTCATTGGAAAACACATCCTATGCTGCTACCACTCCCCAACCGCGACCACTATGTTGCCACCACTTTCCAATAAAAAAAATAAAGTAAATTTCCTACATTGCTATTAATTTTATGGGTTTTATATTTAATTTATGATTGGTATTGTTGTGATTAAATCATTGTTTATGGTTAGTTTGAAATTAGGTTTGTTGAATTTTTGATAAATTAGCGATGAATTAAGTCAATTAGGGTTGATTGCATGCAACTAAGTATAAAAATAACATGAATTAGTTTGGAAAATTTTACGTTGCATTGAATGTTTGGATAAGTTGCTAACTTTAGGTATTTTGTATTGGTTTTTTAAATTAGCTATGAATTAAATCAATTAGGGTTAATCTCATTCAATTGAGCATGAAAATAACATGAATTAGGTTCAATTTTGATTAATTCTATGTTGCATTGAAGTTTTAGATAAGTTGTTGAATTTATGGATTTTGCATGAATTGGTTGAAATGAGCTATGAATTCCTGCAATTAGGGTTGATTTCATGAAATTTTGTTTGAATTGTGTTAAATTGATTGGGTTTGATTTTATTCTTTTTCTATATAATATTTTATACTATCTTTATGTTATGTTATTATGATGGTACTATTGCTCATAAGGTGAACAATAATATCATTTAAAATAGCAGAAAAAATATGTTATTAAATGCTAATTTAGGTATGTCATTTGTGGATATGAAACAAGCTATATGTCATGAAATTGGGTGGAATTATAATGGTATTGAAGTTGATATAACTCAAAGGTGTCAAGTTGAGGAACATCAAAGTTATCTTTACCGATTACGTGTGATGATATTTTTAAGACAATGATTGATTTTTTTGTTCAAAATGGATTAAACATGATGATATTTCCTTTCAAGTAATTAAAGTACTGAATGTAGCTACGTAAGGTCTACCTAAGATGATTGAGATTAGAGCACTAGAACCTTGGATAGATGTGATGTCCAACATTAGAACCGATATAAAAGGCTTGATATCTTCTGAACCTAACTATTTATCAACAGTGTAGGGTATCAAATTCACACTTACTCCTAAATCCAATAAGACTTGTTCTATCTTATGATTTCAAATAATGTATGAAATGGTGGGACAACTAAGATCTTTGTATTTAGAAGGGGTCTTAAATTAGATGATGACACTAGCATGTTCAGTTAAAAAAGGCTTTTTCTTTCACATTTAATCTCCTCTTAGCTGTGCATAAATCCTTAAAGAACTTGGTACAAAATAGGACTTGTCTAATTACAGTAAGGAGCGGAATATTAACTTTCACTTGTTTGAATAATTCATAGATTTTAGCATTCATTAGATCATGTTTAGGTTTCCCTAACCTTTTTAGGAATGGAGCTTGAGGAATAAATTCTACATCACTCATTTTTCCTCTAACTTTTTTTGAACCGTCTCTCATTTTTCCTCTAACTTTTTTTGAACCGTCTCTTTTCTCACTCATTTTTTTCTTATTTATTTCACCTTTTTTTATCACTCAAACTCTCATTTATCATTTGTCTTTGGATTCTCTCTTCACTTTTCTTAGAGTTCTTCTCCTCAATATCCCTAGGAATCCTAAAAGTTATAGCTTTGTCAACTATCTTTCCACTTCTAAGGGTGGTGATGGCTTAGACTTGTTCTTGGTTTGAAGGTTCATTAGATCAAGATTCACTCATATGCATTTAGCCTCTAGGATTTGGCATTGGTTGAGCTGGAAGTTTTCCCTTCTCTTGATTGATTAGTGATTAATTTAACTTGGTTAGTTAAATTCAAATGTCATCTAAAGTCCTATTGGTTTGATCTTGAAATTTATATGATTTGTTGTTAATTTTTTTTTTGGTTTGCATGAATTGTTAAAAAGTATCCTATAGGGATATTTTATGAGGTGGTTGATATTTGTTATATATGCTAACATGAAATGGTTGGGGTAGAGGTTGAAATGTTTGAGGTATTGGAAAGATCAAATTTCTTCATCTAAAATTTTGGTGGTTTATCGATCCAGAATTATATGTATCAGAGTATGGATTGCATACTTGGCTTAAAAAGAGCTTTCTAACATTATTTGAATAAGAAGTTTGGCCATATGGCAGATCCTTGAAGACCAGAATAGTAAGACACTCATTTGTCCTATGCTCTTTGTTCTCATACACTACACAACTTTTCTCTTATTGTTCACTCACGACATGTATTTTTTTAAGCTCAAGAAACTCTATTTCCCTAACTAATAATGCTAGTCTAGAATTAAGGTCATAAGTCTCTTTCAATTTGAACTTCCCACTTGAATGAGAAATGATGTTTTCCAGACTCAACATGAATTGGAGAGAGGTCTCTCATTACTTTGTGTTCTCAGCTAATTGATAAAAAAAAATCAAAGGCTCCACTTGTTTCTTTGTCATAAAACTCACCATTACACATAATTGATACTAGATTTTTAAAATTTACGGTAAGACGGTTATAAAAAAACTCACTAACCTCCACATTTCAAAACCATAGTAAGGGCAAACATTTAACAAATCTTTAAACTTTTCCTAAGCTTGATGAAAGAACTCATTTGGACTGCAAGAAAAATTCATTATTTGACGTTGTAAGGCTGCATTCATATAAGGGGAAGCAATTTTTTTCCTCAATTTGCATTTCCCTTCATATGCATATAGACCTAGGTATCAAGGAGTTTAGCCAAAACTTAGCTTTATCCTTTAAAAAGAATATGAACAATTTAAGACAAATAGTTTCCTCGATGCATGTTTAATCAATAAATATGTTACATACCTCTTCAAAGTTTTTAATATGTATGTATGGATTTTCATAATCTATACCGTGAAATGTGGGAAAAAGTTAAATCATGTTTGTTTTCAAATTAAAAGCTTATTGGTTAAGGGGCAAGATAATACACGAAGGTGTACCTTTTCTCACCAGGTAAAGATACTCTCTAAGAGTATGAAAATTAGGTTGGTCATGTAATGGTGGAGGTCCATTACCTTGAACACTCCCTTCACCCTTTACATCTCCAACATTAGCCATAATGAAAAAAAATTGATATAACAACCCGACTTTACCTCCATGGTCAAGTTTTCCTTAAACTCCAAAGGAACTTATGGTATCACTCGAAAAGGGTCTACTGCAGCCTTTTATAATAATAAATCATGAAATACATCATAGATTCTAGCTAAATATGAGGGTAGGGCCAATTTATATGTTACTAGTCCAATTCTCTTCTCCAATTCGAAGGGCTTGATGCACCTTGGTGTTAACTTTCTTTTTATTCCAAACTACAACATATGTTTTTAAGGAGCAACTTTCACATATACCTTATCTCCTATATTAAATTCAATAGGCCTTTTCCTGACATTTTCATAACTCTTTTGTCTATCATGAGCCACCTTCATTTTATCTCTTATGATTTTCACTTTTTTCGAGGTAATCTGCACCAACTCTAGTCTAAATAACTTTTTATCACTAACTTCCTTCTAACAAACAGGGGTTCGACATTTTCTTCCATACAAGGCCTCGTAGGGAGCCATTCTTATTGTTTCTTAATAATTGTTATTGTAAGTGAATTCAACAAATGGTAGAAGGTCATCCCAATTTCCCATAAATTCTAATATGTAGGCTTTTAACAAATCCTTCAAGGTTTGGATGGTTTTCTTTGACTACCCATTAGTCTAAGGGTGAAAAGTTATACTTAAATTTAATTTCATTCCCAGAGCACATTGGATTCTTGGCTATAAATGTGAAATGAATCTGAGAGGTCTCAATAGGAAACAATCGACATCGGCACCCTATGTAATCTCATTACTTCATTCACGTATAGCTTTGCTAATTTATCAACTAATTCTATTATTTTTATAAACAAGAAAAGTGCAAACATTATCAAATGATCCACAATAATCTAAATGACATTATTACCTTTCCTTCTTCTAGGCAAGCCTGACACGAAATCTACAGTGATATCTTATCAATTTCATTCGGGTATTAGTAGTGGTTGTAAAGGCCCAACTGGCTTCTAATGTTTCACTTTTACTTGTTAACAAACTTCACACTTAGCCACGTACTCAACTATTTATTTCTTCATGTTTGGCCATCAGTAAAATTCCTTCAAGTCTTTATACATTTTTATACTTCTTGGATGTACAATAAATCTCAATTCGTGAGCTTTTTTAACACTTTCTCCTTTACAACCTTGTCCTTAGACAAATATATTCATCTACCCATCACTATCATCCTATCCTCCAAAAAACAAAACGGATTCTCAACCCTTGATTTCACCTTGTTTTTCACCTTATGTACTTTAACATCTCTTTGTTGAACTTTCAACACCCCATCTCAGAGTACAAATCACACTCACAATTAAACCAACAAAGAGTCTTTAAACCCCACTTCTAACTTGGAATTAATCTTTTTCAACTCTAGCAATTCTTTCATATTCCATTCTTCTAATTCATTCGATATTGCCTTGTTTTGTAACTAAAAGCATCAACAATAATATTTTCTTTCCTCGGGTGATAGTCTATAGTACAATCATAATCCTTGATCAATTTCATATATCTTCTTTTATGTATATTCAATTCCTTCTACAACATTAAATATCTCAAGCTTTTATGATCAGTGAAAATTTATACTTGAGACCAATATAAATAGTGTATCCATACCCGCAAAGAAAATATCATCATCGCTAGCTTCAGGTCATAAACTAGATAATTAACTTTATGAGTTTTCAATTGTCTTGATGCATATGCAATTACCTTTCCATGTTACTTCAAAACACAACCCAATCCCTTCTTTGAGGCATCATTATAAACCTTAAATCCATTTATTCCTAAAGGAAGTGTTAGTACCGTAGCAATAGTAAGCCTTTTCTTCCATTCCTGAAAGCTTTGTTTACATTTCTTAACCATTCTTATTTCACTTCCTTCCCTATTAATTGATTCAAAGGTGTCGATGTGGTTGAAAATCCCTCGATAAACCTTCTACAGTATCATACTAATATAAGAAAACTATAAAATTCCATGATATTTTCTGGTCTTTCCCACTTCAATACTATTTCAACCTTTTAGGATCCATAAATATCCCTTCTGAAGAGATAACATGGCTTAAGAATACCAATTTTTTTAGCCAAAATCCACATTCAGCATCATTGAATATAACGGGATTGCTTGGACCTCCATAATAATAGTCTTATATGGTTAGACCCACATCTTTAAAACCTTTCTTTCCCTATTTAGTAATGTGTTTGGATGTCAAGAAAGTGAAGGAAAAAGTGATGTTTTTTTTCCTTGTCAATGAAGAGTTGAGTTTTGAGCATGGAAAGGGAAAAAAAGGGAATAAAAGAGAATGTGTTATATAGTAATGGTTGGCTATATATATATGTGTGTGTGTGTGTGTGTGTGTGTGTGTGTGTGTGTGTGTGTGTGTGGGTATTATTGTCTTATGATTTAGAGGTTGTGAGATGGATTACAATAAGATTTGAAATAGGGGTTGATTTCATTACAATTTAAGACATAAAGAGAACTGATATAAGCAATTTAGGCTTTAGAGGCATGTCTTATTCAGGATTGAGAAGACTAATCTGACTTTGGTAAAAGGAAATACATTGACTTCTTTTTAGGTAGACCTTTTATCCCTATGAGGGGTAAAAAGAGACATTTTAGTTAGTTTAAGAAGAAGAGTTAAGATGTTGGTCAGGGAAGGTTAGTAGTTGGGTCTTTGCAGAATATAAGTAAAGGGTCGACTGAGGGACAATCAAATCCTAAGGGTAGTTTTGTTGGAAGGACTTCAGAACAAAAGACTATTACTTATCCTCATTATGTTTGATGTGAGAAGAGGCATCTAGGAGATTGTTCTACATCGCTAAGTTGGTGCTATATTTGTAGACAAGAGGGACATAAGTGGCAAGACTATCTGTATTTAGGTTGTGGATGTTATTATTGTAGGGGGCAATGACATTTTAAGAATGATTGCCCTTGAAGAACTAAGTATGTTTAAGGACTGAGACAACAATAGTTTGTTACTGTAGATAGACTTGGGAGTCCAACACAAGCAAGGGTTAGTGGTAACAGAGGATGACCTAAAGCTCAGGGGAGTCGAACCTAGGGGAGGGTGTTCCAAATGACTTGGAAGAAGTTATAATCATATTGAACGTTTTAGCATGTACATTATTGTTATATTTTCAACAAGCTTATTGTTTAATTGATCTTAATGCTACATATTTTTTTGTGGCAAGAAAAATTAAAGGTAAACTAAAAGTACAACTAATTAAGCTAGAAAAGAGATTCAAAATTAGTAAACCTTTAGAGGATGTTATGCTTGTGGGTTATATGTATAAAGGTACTAGGATTACTATTGAAGAATACAACATGAAGGTGAATTTATTACCTTTAGAGTTGCATCACTTTGATCTAATCCAAGGAATGGATTGGTTGAGTACTTATAAGGCTTAAATGGATTGTTTTGCTAAAATGGTAATATAGTGATTTTTAGGGAAGAAATGAATGTCATATCAAGTAGTATAATTCCAGATATGACAACCATTTGTTGAGGAAAGGGTTTACGATATAAATTGCTTATGTAATGGATTCTTCTGAAAAGAGTAAGATAGAATTGAGTAACCTTTCTATAGTAAGAGAGATTTCAAATGTGTTTCTAGAAGAGTTGTCTAGATTGGCTCCGAAGAGGGAGGCTGAAGTTTTTATTGATGTACTTACTAATACATCTCTTATAGCGCAATCATCTTATAGAATGACACCTTAGGAGTTGGTTGAATTAAAAATTCAGTTACAATAATTACTAGATAAGTGGTTCATATGCCTAAATAATTATCCTTGGAGAGCTCGAATGTTATTTGTGGAAAAAAAAGGATGGGACCTTTAGATTCTGTATTGAATATAGACAACTGAATAGAGTGACATTGAAGAATAAATATTTATTTCCATGGATAAATGATTTGTTTGATCAACTTTAGAGAGTTAAAGTATTTTTTAACATAGACCTAAGATTATGGTACTATCAATTAAGGATTAAAGAGCAAGATATACCAAAGATTGCATTCAAGACTCATTGCGAATATTATGAGTTCCTAAAAATGCCATTTGGATTGATAAAAGCACCAATAATGTTTATAGATATGATGAATTGAGTCTTTTGACCTTACTTAGATCAGTTTGTAGTAATGTTAATATATGATATTTTGATCTATTCTAGTTCATATATAGAGCATGAACAATATGAAGAAAATGGATTCAATCTTAGCTTTTCAATTACTTTTAACAATCATGGTGGCCATCATTGTTTTTGTCCGGCCAATTATTGTATTCTTTTTTACTAGTAGGGTTGGGTTGAGGCTTTATATACTACTTATTCTAATGCCCTTTTTAGCAAGTTTTTGAAACCATGTTTTAAGTTTATTATTGTTAGGTGGTGAATTTAGTTTTTAATAATGGGTACCTATGTATTACTATCACTAGAAGCACCTAGTGACTTATATTTTGCTTGGGATTCTTACCATTTGTCTCACATTTGTTATTGGCTTAACTTATGCCCATGGCAATTTGTGGTGCTGTGTGAGAGAGAGGCATTATAATTGTTGGATGTAGATATTGGCCATTGAATTGGGACCAAAGATTCTAGATCAACAATGATGGCTTCAATTTTGTTTACTGGTGAGGGAGATGATGACTTGGGTCTTGGTTAAAGCTTTTTGGTTGTTAACCGAGAGAGAAAGATAAAGGGTTGAGTAATTGTGGTTGTCACCAGCTAGTTCAAGAGGGTGGCAGCTGTGTAAGAGAGAGGAGAAAAAAATGGGAAAAAATAAGGGCCAGGGTTTTTTATTTTTTTTCTTTTTGTTATATATATATATATATATTTGTTTTTTTTTATACTATATTGCGCAAAAAAAGGATTTTTTTAGTTATTATTTCAAATATAATGATAATCTTATAAATAAATCATGTTTTTTGTCAATTTTATTTTAGTGCCAACTTTTAAGGATGTAAAGTGTCGGTGATCTTCAAAATTCAAGTTGCAAATTACAATATTCAAAAACTTAAATTACAAAATAAAAAAATAACAACCATAAAATTCTGAAAATAACTTACCCTTTAATAAAAATTGACAACACATATTATGATAACAATAATTTGTTTCCAAAACCTACATGGCTAAAATTTGTCCAGCAAGTCTTCAATATTTTTATATTTTTAATTTTGTCTATTGTATAGGTGTAAAGTATCCACTTTTTCATTAAATCATCATTCTATCAAATCTTTTCATATAAATTAAAAGAATTATATTTTTAATTTGGTATACCTATTTAAACCCACTTGAAATCTTACCTTTCCCATTAACTTATTTAAAGTGTTTGATTAATTTTAACAAAGTTCATAATTTGACATGTAGGAGTTAATAAAAAAAAATTTCATTAAGAGACTAAATTTTATCTATTTTAGAATATGAGGACTAAACAACTCTTAAAAAAGGATTTAAATGAAAGTAAAAAAATAAAATATATGGGCAAAACTAAAATCTGTAAGATCTTAGGGATGAAAATGAAAGTTAGCAAAATATTTCACAATGAGCTGCTGGTTTTCTCTCCTCTTTGATTTTCCCTTTGGTCGCTATCTCTTGATTATTATTATATAAAGCGCGGAACTGTGAGAGAATCCAGAAAGAGGCAGCACAAAAAAGGAAGCTGTGAGAAAGAAAAGGAAAGAATTCTTTATTATTGTCATTGTTATTGTTAGTGTATTATAAAAGTGAAAGCTGCTGGCAAAAGCATCGATGGAAATGGAAGGTTCTAAATCAGAAAATGCTGCAGGCTTGACCTCGAAAGAAACGCTAATTAATCGATACAAGCTGAAGCCCATTTGGCGTTTATTCATGATTGTTAATCTTGGTCTTGGAGGTAGTAAAATCCCTATTCTTGTTCTTTTGGGTTTTGATTTTTTGTTTACAATGTGTTTGTTATATTGACTGCTTTGGGTTTTTCTTTTGTTGAGAAATTGATAGATTCCTAGACAACCTTCTTTTTCTTGTCCATTTTACTGGAGTCCTCAGTGCACTGAGCATTTATTTGGTAATGTTTTGTCTCTTGATGAATATTCATAGCAGTATTTGTGCAAGTAACTATATTTACATGCTGCTGGAAGATACATGGCATCTGAGTGCCTAGATATATGTCAGCTGCTGCATTTTTTTTGAAAAACTTTATGATCAGCTTCTATGTGAGCTTGGTGAAGTTTGTGTTCAATGGTGCATGTTCTATTTTTAGTAGATCAAAGCATCGTTTGAAGACTGTGCAAAATCTGCTGATGAAGTTACTTCGGCTCCCTGGAACCAGGGATGTCATTGTGCATCTAATTTTGAGTTCCAGTCCAGTTGTTTTTTAGGATATTGACATCATGTTGTTAAGTTATTCTCAAATAGTGCTTTCATATATATATATATAAATATTAGCATTTTCCACATCTACTTGGACCAATATGTTGATTGAAATTGAAGAATAATTATGTGGGATCTGATTTATACAATTGGATATTGATGTAGCAACCGTGATGGAATTACTTATCGTGCAAGTTCATTACCATTTAACAATCCTTTATGATCTATGGGTTCTGCAATTAATGTCAGTACTGGCAATATAAAGGCATGAACAATTTGATTAGCTGTCTACTAGAAACAAATGCCAAAGGTGGCCATGTTCTTCTTGCCACTCCTCCAACTGATTCAGAATGGTCCACTAAGATTTAAGTAGGAGCTCACATTTCCTTATTCCTCAACTGTTAATTGAAGGATCGTATCAAACGTTTTTTTCAATGTCATCATTTCTAGGTGTCAGATTAGATTCACCTGGAAATAGGATTGCAGAACGTTCAGGATGAGGATATGGGGGCAGGGGACAGATTTTCCAATAAGCTTTATGTGGTACATAGTGGGTAGACACAATTGGTTCACTGTTTGTAATCGTGGGAACTTATCAGAGCCAATTATTTAAAATTGTGCCAGCGAAACCCTAGAATGCCAATAGGAAAATAAGTAAAATCCTGATGATGCATGCATGTATGTTTTCCATTTCAATTAAGAGAGGTATTTATTTATTTTTGTGAAAGCATTTGTCATCCCATGCCTTCTTTCACCATGTCCTTCATGCATTCTAAGAGTCCAGCTCTTGCACTGTTGTGTTGCTGGAACCAAAATGATCAAATTCAGGATGTTCGTTTATCTATCTGGGTAACTAGGAGTTAAATATGAGATTGAAATTGCAAAATCAAATTTTGTGGATGTTTGCGTGTACATTTTCAGTTTCTGTTATTGTTGATTATTTTATGGTTTAGTTTTTGATGCTTTGGAGCAATGATTCAACTCAAAACTTCGTTCCCTCTTAACTCATGCACTTGCGAATAAAATACTTAATAATACAAGTTTGTAACTGAATTTTGTGGATTTCTTTCAACCACTTGCAGCTTATATGTTTGTCAAGCCAAAAAAGAAAACGACAAGCAAAGAAGCAAACAGAGGTGTGGAAAATGACAAAGTTCCTGTAGAAGCTTTCTTGGAACCTGCAACCACTTCAATTCCTGAGAGACCACCTCCTCCAGTTATTCGGGAGGAAAAGGAGCACATACCTGAAGATCAGCAGCATGACCTTTTTAAGTGGATATTAGAAGAGAAGAGAAAAATCAAACCCAAGGATCGTGAAGAGAAGAAACAAATTGATGAAGAGAAAGCCATTCTTAAACAGTTTATACGCGCAAAGTCCAATCCAAGTCTTTAATTGATACTTTAACATTGGTGTTTGTTGTAAAAAAGATATGAGTGTAGCTTTTTGGGTTGCTCATGAGTTATGAGTTAGAGATTCTGCAATTGGATATGCATTACTCTTACATTCTTCTTCAATGTCTCGGCTAATGAGATAGATATTGCAAATGTAAACACCAAAACTAGGACATTATTTGTACTACTTGTGGCCAATAATTTCCTTCTTTGCCAACTAGTTAAACGAGTAATTGAATTGACAGATGATTTGCAGGACATTATAAGTGGTTAGATCAGTTCTGAAGAGTCTGTACTTAGTTGAAAATTTCACGGTAGGGAGGTCTCATCAGTCATCAGGGCGCAAGGATTTGTTCATTTTGAAATGGTGGCAAAAAACAAATCAGAGATTTGGCTTTGCACCAAGTAGAGGTTAGAAATAGTTGTAAGGCTTGAGGAGACCCCACCATTTAAATTGCTTGGAGTCCAACCACATCCACTCTTTTCTATCCAATCCCAACTCATGCAGATGCTCCCAAACACCACTCTTACCTGGAGCAATCGTTTTAGATTTTCAATATGAGATCATAGCTCTTCTACTTCTGCGTCACTGGTTGATCTCTTGACTCTTCGATACTTGAGCCAACTTGAAAAATCAAGTTTTTGACCTTCAATGCCAGGAGCCATCGAAGTCTCAGGTACTACAGAACTGTAGTTTCTTAACTGAATTTCAAACCTGGCAGTTCCTTTGTTACAGCTGAATATGTTCCACTTTTATTTCTTCCCAGTTCTTGATTTCATGGGTCTTCAGTCATCATCACCACCTTCGCAAATGTCCATAAAGGGTACACGATGACCAATTATTTGTTTTTTTTTTTTTTCCTTTCCTTGTTTTTCTTGGACCGTTAAAATCTTACAGGGCTTGTATTTCATAATCATTCTGTAGTTTCCATGGGCAAAAGGGAGTATGAAACACGCGACAAGGGAGATTTCATTTTGTAATATCGTTTCCTCTCGTACTTTGCAGTTTTATTTTTGTGTATAAAACGTCCAAGTTTTACTTATACAAGTTGTGTGTTGGAGCAGTCCATTAACAACACTCCGCGAAAATCTGATTGTTACACTGCAGGATGCCAAGGGAAATGAAATATCACATACAGGTTTAGCACAATCATTTCCCATTTGCTTTAATTGATCACTTGCACTAAATTCTATTCATCTGTTCATCAGCAACGGGATGGTTATGATTGGTTGCAGGTGTGGAGACAAGGTTAGTAATAGAGAAAGGTATTTGGGATGACACATTTTCCTTGGAAGGAGGTGGCCATGTGCGCATGAAGTTGCAGTTTGTCCTCAGTGAAGCAGACCGCCATCGTATCCGTCTCATGGTGCAGTTACTCTGTTCTCTTCCTTTAATATCTTAACTCTCTTGTGCCCTTCTAGTCCAATTGGATAGTTATTGTTATTAAGCGATCACTAACTTATCTACTGATGGCACGACAAACCAGCAATTCCAGTGTTTCTGTACCCTCAAACTAGAGCAATCCTTAGGAATTTTCTTCATTAGCCCCATGAGACAATTAGTTTTGTATTTCCAAATAGATGGTTGTGTTGATTCTGGTTTTAGTTGACGTGGTAGTGAAGCTTGTCATTGAAATCTTTTTGCGCAAAATGTACTTTATTGGAGTAGTTAAATAGCCTTATTGCTTTCAAGCCTTTTGTTTTCATTCTTGGGAGTTAGAAGAAGCATAAAGTATCTCTTCTGTCTTCTTGTCATGTTTAAATCTTGTTTGCAGAGAGAGTTGGCATTGAAAAAGAAACATGATGAGCTTCTCAGCAGTGAACCTAGATGTCCAGAATATGCTACTGCTGTTGATAGTTGGGTTGCATCATCTTCATGGCCCAAACATGAGGTCTCAGGTTTGATCTTGCTTAAATGAAATAAATTAGAAAATGTTTAAACAGAAATTTGAAAGAAAAAGGAACAAATAGTAATATCAAACTCCCCTGTCTGAAAGGCTTTTTTCTTGATTTTCTGAATGCTCCACCTTCTCAAGATTCAAGAAAAAGAGTTTTTCAAAGTGAAGTGATGGCTACTCAAGTTAGTCTGATAGCGACTCCTCCCTCTTTTTCCAAGAGTGGAAAATCTTGTCTGGACAACAAAGAAGGAACAAATTGTGTTCTGAAGCAAACAAGTCCAGTTAAGGATCCCTGAACATTGCTTGTGAATGTTGTTTCTTCCATTGAAAAACAAAGCATTTGATAATTACCTCAAGATCTTCTCACAACATTTGACCTGTTTTAGAATGATCCAGATAAACATGAAGGCTCTCCATCCACTGCTCCTGTCTCACAAGGATTTGGAGCCAATCTAAATGAAGAAAGCCACAAGAGCTTAGGAAAGAAGAGAGGAACGGAGCCTCCTCCCATTGATGTTCCCCTTAAAATCATTCGCTCAAAAGAAGCTCTGTATTTTGGAAGCTCAGAACCAAAAGTGACTGCAAGTGATAAGATTCCTGTGAAACTAAAAGGACATGGGGATAGTGTCCTGGGGAAGCAAAACCCAGTGAACAAAACTCCTAGCAATGTATGGAACATGATAACTGCATTTGAAAGTAGTCTAAATCAGGTGTGTTTGGTTTGTTGTTTTAAAATTCTGCGTGTTAGAACCAGCAAATTCATACTTTTCTAAAATGTTGATCAACAAAACTTGTGGTGATGCAGGATGTGAAACCAAAAGAAACACCGCCACCAATAAAATCTGCATCGAGCAGGTTGGAAATGGAATTTTCTCCAAAATGTTTTTGGTCAGATGAAGTTAGAACAGAAAAGAATATACCAGAACAATCACTTCCAGGAAAGGATAGAAGTCCTTATCTTATAGAAGATATGCAAGGAGCCTCAAAGAATATCAGAGAAGGAGAAGAGCATGTTGGTTTTGTTCGAGCACCTACTGTGGCTACTTCATCTCAGGGTACAGGGAAGTCGGAGGAAGAGTTAAGTGATGCAAGTTTTCGAAATAAAGGATCAAATGTAGTTTTGAAGAATAAACTCCAACTTATGGATAAAGCTGACATAGGAAAAGAGAAAACATCTGATGTTTTGTTGAGAGCTTTGGTAGGTGACAAAGCTTCTAATTCAGGAAGAATGCTTAATGAGTATTTGGGTAAACACCCATATTGTAAATTGTTAGCCGGGAAAAAAAATTCAGGTGGCAATTTGCTCATAACTAAAAGTGGAAAAGGAACTCACTCAAAAGATTTGGAAAGAATCAGCATTCAAGAAGGTTCAGGAGATGCGCATTACTCTTCAGAATGCTATGGTGCTTGGATATTCCCATATGAAAGACGGCGGTTGTGTATCACAACTGCAGGAACCCAACTATTGAATCTAATGGGAAGTTTCTGGGATGACACGAAAGCGCAACCAGAAAAGATGAGTTCTTCTGTAGCAGAAAACATGGAAGAGGTATTTATTTTCTTCAATGGATAACTTTTACAATGGCTGAACATTATTCAGCAAAAGTCTCATTTTCTTTGCAAAACATCTGTTGAAGTATGTTTGCTCATAACTCGAGCCACGTTATGAGGTTATGAGCAATAGAAGTCGTACTAACACAACCATGAATGTCGCATTATGATATCGCTACCTGGTTTGACTTGAGCACCTTACAGAGGTGATATACACCAATCTCAATAATATATATATAGTAACTCTTGCAGATTCAGTAGCATGTACATGCAATGCATCACTGAAGGTGAGTGCTAACTTCATTACTTATTCCTTCCATATAGAATGAGTAATGAGTTTGTTTGTTAAATATGAAGTTATCAAATTCCAAACGAAAGCAACCCAATTCAGCTGAGTTGGAATGATGCACATATTCATGGTTGTCTGACCATATATGGCTGAATGACTTTCCTTATGATTTTTCAGAAATCCAATTCAATAATCTAATGATTTCTTTGCCTATTATATCCAGCTTAGTGTTCATGGTGGCACTGGTATCATGTCCAAAGAACACGAGAAGACCTCTCAAAGACAGAAAAAGTCAAAACTTCAGGGTTCAATTGATGCTGAAACTACTGGAGGACCAGTTGGGCAGGTTTCTTCCTTTTCCCTTTCTCCAAACCATGCTTTTGTTTTGATAATTACTTGGAGCTATCTTTAGAAGGATTCATTAATGGACAAAAATCTATTCTACACCAATTACTATATTAATTTTTGAGCAGACCAACAATCATTTTGTGTATTCATCTGATCCACGTCTCCTACCATGAGTGTCTAATGAGAAACATAATGAAGAAACTGGAAGGAAGCAGATCTTTTAACAATGTTCCCGAGAACAACTCTTTTTGAGACAAAAAAAATAATCATTCAAGTCACTAGAACCCACAGTTTTTAAATGTAATAATTACCTTCTTGAATATGTCTATGTCCATAGAAACAGTGTCAAACAACTTCCTTTGTCAGTAACTTTCTTAGATATCCTGTTGAGGATGTGCTGCCTCAGCATCAAAAGATCCAAAAGTAAGGAAACATTAATTTGCTATGATGAAGGAGTGCTATTGATTTTGCATTAAATCCATATGAACTGTCAACAGAGACAGATAGAATGTAGTCATTAGAATAATGTACTCTCCTTACTATCTTCTCCTCACTAGAATGGGAAAAAAGAGCTGGAGAGCTCAGTTGTAAATGTCGTTTTTACTCAGGTGATGAGAGGTGTAATCATGGTTGGGTTTGCTACGCTTGTTCTCCTTACCAGACAGAAAACCAGGTAGCAGGTACCTATGTCATCTCTCCTTTGATGTAGAAGGATGCTGCATACTCTTCACATTTATCAACACATCAAACATTTTCTTGTCAACTTGTTAAGTTGCACTCTTGGGATTTTTCAGATAGATATATATGCTAGATGATTGGTGCTGTCGAAGCGGTCAGCTTATAGAAAGTACAGGAACTATTTGTATCCACAAATTGCTTTCAAATTATCTGGATTTTTCTGTAAGGATATGTTGGTGCTCCTATATTTTTAATGAATCCCTGGGCTTATCAAGAAAAACAAGCTTGCTTATAAATGAGTTCCATAAGATCCGGATGAACAATTTTTTGATATTGTTTAGTAGTTTCCAATTGTTTTAGTTCTTACATGCTTTCTTTTGAAGCAAAACAGTTAAAAGCACATAAGTGTTTGATAAGAATTTTAATGTGTTGTTGCTACTTAGCTTTTGGATGTGAAAGTTTACTTCATTTTTTTTTTAAAAAAAATAACTATGAAACCTATTGACTGGTCTATTTAGAGATCAGGTCAAGTGTAAGACCCTTGAACTACCAAATTCAAGCAAGCCTGTAGTGTCTGCAAAGAGAAGACAAGACAGTCAATAATACACACACACATACATGGTATCATTTTTGAATAGCCTATAAGGTTTGATAAACACAACAAATAGAGAAATAATTTGCAATGGATTAAAAATCATTTGAGAAGAAATCTACATGCATCAAGTGGATTTTATTGATTTAAAAACTCTAAATGCGGCTTGTCAAAGGGAAATTATTATTGATGAGCACACTTTGAATTTTTATAACTAGGTTGTTTAGAATTTTAAACGGGCAAATCCAGAAGAATGAAGGTAACAGGTTGAGTGAAGCAGTGAAAGTAAGAGAGATCATCAAACCAATTATCATTCTACATGTTGGCTGATTTGTTTAGATCACTAAATGAACATTGCAACAATGATAATAAGACTTGAATAATAGAACATATTAAAACATGCACCATCACGTGATGATTTTGTTAGAATAAACCAATTAATACATGTGTTTGCTGTTAATATATATGTTTAGGATCTAGATAGGTTTAGGATTATGATTTAGGGTTAGGGTTAGAGTGAGGTTTTGATTTTAGACCTAGGTTTGGAGTTTAGGTTTGTGTTAGGGTTTTGGGTTTTGGGTTTTGGTTTTCGAGTGTAGATATTAGAATTAGGTGTTAAGGTTGTGGTTTTAATTTGGATTTTGAGTTTGTTTTTGGGGTTGGGGATTTACTAAGATTTAGGGTTTGCTTAGTGTTCTGAGTTTAGTTAAGGTTTTGGTTTTGAATTTGGGTTGCTCCAATTAATTTCAAGGGCTACAGCCCAATGTTTAAGTTAATGGGTTGTGCTATTAGAAACAACACAATTATAAATCTTTGTGATTTTTTTAAATATTTTTTTAGATTATACTAGTTTGCCAAATATTTTAGCATGTGTTAGTTTTCAAAAACAAATCTCCCCTATATTTTACAATAATAATGATTCACTGGGAAAACATAAAAGAATGTGATTATCGGAGTGATAAACATTAACAAGTCAAATACAATTAACCTGTATATAAGTGTTATTGAGAGTCCAGCTCTTTAATAACATTTAGGGATACGTGATGATACACAATAGCATAGCTATTAGATTCGGTTCAAATTTGGTTCAATTTAAAATTTTAGTTATGAGTTTGTCGAGTTAACACATATCGATTCTAAAATGCATTGTTCCAATTTTTGCAAACATCTTTTGTATAAAATAAAATTTTAAATTTGAAATAATATCATTTAAGACAAAAATCTTAAAAAATCTCTTCAAGTTGACATGACTGGATTTCACAGGTCAACTTCCAAAACAATTGATTTGTTGGGTTATCTCAAGTTTGAACGAGTCAACTTTCAAAATGATTCAAAAGGAAATTCAATCTAGAGTACTAGGGCTATAGGTCACCAAGTCGACATATAGAGTCGAGTTTAATCTACACACACACACACACGTGTGTGTGTGAAGGAAAAGGAATGAAACAAACACTAGAAATTATTAGCGAAGAAATTTAAAAACTTCTTCTTATATATGATTCTCCTCTATGTCTAACTTTGGCCTGCCCATGACTAAGTTTAATAATCGATAGGACACGTTGTAAGAAGATCCACCTCTCAACAGTCAAACCACACCACTCCTTGTACTGAATTTGTCTCTTCCCATGGACAACAATGTCTTCCTATCCACGCATGCTGGTAAGTGTTATTTTTTTCTTTTTGTCTAATAGAGCTTACCATGGGAAGATTTTTGATTTTAGGTTAATTTTGATTGTTTAGCTTTTATTGGGTTGTTTGAGGCTATTAATATGTTTATCGAGATATTAATTATGTTTTTTGAAGTATTTTGGATCAAAATGAGTTTTTTAGCAAAAACAAAGCCTTGATTTTTAGGTGACCTTTTGTTTGTTGAATTCTACAAATAGCAGACAACACGTCGTCTATTATTCACCCCTTGAAGAAATAAAAAAAAATAAAACTAGGTTTTTTTTAATATGTCAAATTGAATTTGTTTTAAAAAAGTTATTTTGAATTTGTCTTCATAATGTATTTTTTTTAGATTAATTTGTTCAAATTTGATTTTTTTTTCATGATTGTCATGGTCTCATGACCCAGGTCGAGGGTTAGTATATTGACATACGTTGACTTGAGCCACTTCATTATGTTACCATGTCAATACTTGTTTTTTTTTTAAGTTATTTTTTAGAAAAAAAATTTTGTTCTTTAAATTTGCTTTCTTCTAGTTTCATCTTTTTTAGCTTTTTTTAAAAAAATATTATCTTGTTTTTTATCTTATCATTAGATAAGAAATAAATTTTAAAAAAATTAATTAGATTCCATAACCTTTATAAGCTTGGTAAGTTAGGCCATGAAGTTTAGGTCATTCAAAATATATTATTGTTCAATTGTTTAAAAAAATGATGTGACACTATATTTTTTTTAAGCATTTGGTTTATTTTGAATTGATTTTCATGTTATGTTTTGTTTTGGTTTTTGAATGATTAATTTGTTTTGATTTGCTTTTTATATGAGTTTTTATCATCTTGATTTCTTTTTAAATCTAAACCACACTAAGTTTAATAACACTATCAAAACAATTCTCATAATCTTCACTTTTTTATATTAAAAAAAAATATTCTGACACTTAGTGAAGCGCAGGTCAATGGACTAGTAAAAACTAAAGGGTGTGGAAAATGTTTTGTAGCACAAGAGAGAAAACAATGTAGATTGTAATAGCGTTCTACAATGTTTTCTTTAAAAAACTATATATTTTGTCCTTTGGCTTTTTTATTTATTCCTTTGATTTTGACTGTTTTTATTTTTTTTCTTTAATGTTGTGTTTATCTGGGATTAAACTTAGTGGTTTGTTTTGATTAGTTAGGTTAGGGGATTGTGTGATATGTCGAGAAAAAAAACTTATTGCTTGGTTTATGGTTGGTTTATAGAGACCAAACAAGATTGTGTTAATTGAAAACAATTGAATTACAAGGACTGAATTTAAAGATTGAAAAAATGTTAAGCCTGCTTTTCTTTTTCTTGCTAACAATGGGGACTAAATTGGATGGGCAATGAAAAATGTTTATCCCAATTTATTTTAATGACTTTTTTATCTAATTTGATTCTTTTAGATTGAATTTATTCAATATTAGACTTACAGGTTTGTTTTGATTGCCTATAAATAAAGGTCCCACAATGTTGAGAAGAGATTCTGGCATGCAGTTAATGCTTGATTTTATCAAATAAAATTCAATTATATTGATCTAAAACAATTAAGATTTTAGATACTAAAGGTTGGCGTGTGCATTGTAGGGAGAGTTGTTGAGCCTTTGAGGCTCGTTCACCCTCCTCTGTCAACCAAATAGGTTATTTCACGTTCTCTTTTGAATCTTCTCAATGAGGGCTACCATATGTGGCAGTGAGTGACGGTGTTGGGGCATAGGTGTTTTGTTGATGATTTTTTGTTTCATCCTCTTTATTTTCTCTCTCCTTCACTCAGTTTTCATGCCTTGATTTGTTAATTTTCTCATATATTAATTTGAGATCCTATTTTTTTATTTGTTATTTTCTTCTTTTATGTTTTTTTTTTAAAAAAATTGAATCACATCCTTTATACTTGCTATTTTTTTTTTTATGAGAAGGCTCTTACTAAAAAACATTGGGCTCACACAACATATACAAATCATTTTCGTGCATAAAAATACTAGCATATATGAGATTAAACACATAAATAACAAAAATGTTCATTTTAAAGGTTTGAAATTGACTTTTAAGGTAAACCAAATCGTCATAAAATTTTGAAATTTCAGATTGGGTCATATGACGCACGTGTAACTCACATGGTGGTCAATTAGCCTTGTTGAACTAATGAGTACATTTAGCTCACGTGACAACTAAATATACTAGCGAAAACAAAACAAAATTAAATTGGAAATATTTAATTGGATTGAAAAAGTAGACTGAATTGATTGTACTAAAAAAAAGTTAAATAGAAACAAAGTTGGATAACAATTTAATTGGTCCCTCAAATATTTTTGCCTTTTAATTACAATCCCTAACTTTTAGATCATGCTAATTTTATTCAATTACAGTTTTAAATCTTGAATTTTCTTTCAATTTAATCCCTAAATTAAATTAATTGATTTTTCTACTAGTTTTAAATTTAGTCCTTTCTTTCCAAAATTATGCAATTTTGACCAATTTTATTTCAAATTATATTTTTATTTTCAATTAAGCTTCTAATTGAGCCAATTTGACCTTAAGATTTGACTACTTGTTACAAATTAGTCATTGGTTCCTAAAATTATGTAGAATTAACCAATTTGACTTTAAAATTCAATTTTCTTCTCCAATTAAGCCTTTAATTAACTTTTAATTTAGCAATTTGTTTCAAATTTACCCTTGGTTCTTTAAGTTCTCTAATCTTAACCAAATTAACCCTTTTCTTCAATTTCCTTCAATTGAGTTCCAAATTACAACCCAAACCATTCCTGAATATTGTTTTAAACTTCTCAAACTCAAACCTTAACCTATTAACTCAATTATTGGTCCAATTTTGCTCAAAACTATATTTGTTTATGTTTTTATCTTTTTTTTTTGTAATTTTCAAATAATTATTTTCAATGATTTGTTTTCTAAATTTTATAAAAAAGAAAAAAAGAAAAAAATATTAAATTAACCGAATTTATTAAAAAAATTATTTTTTTGGATTTTATATTTTTATTATAAAAATAAAAGGGGGAAATTAAGTTATGACAGTGGGGTTACCTCTTTTCAACGCCTACGATACAAAGCCATGAAAAATAGGCTTTGTGTAATAAGTTTGTGAAAAAAATGATATTTATGAAAAAAATTAAAAAACCTCAAAGTTTAGAGGAACTAGGATATTTTAAATTTTGGTCAAATTCAAAGGCGACTTGCCTTATGATTTTTTTAAAAAAACATTGGCTATTTCAGGAGATGACCTAACCCATGGTCATTTCCACAAGTAACATTTTTTATAGAAATTTGTATGCAAAACATTACACAATTTTAATATTACAAGTTAGAAAACCAAATAAATGCTTACCTGCTAGAGATAGGTCTCCTTCTTCCAATTTCCCAACGTGACAATCTTAGTTCATTATTTCCAGCTTGATTTCTTCAATTGCTTGACCTATTGTTCTGATTGTCTATGTATTCTTCATGTTTGAAGAATGTTAGTGTGCTTTTTCTTGTCTATGATTATTTCCACTCTCTATTTCAAGATAGTCTTTACATTCTCTTTTACTGTTTGGGAGAATGTTGATTTTCCCCCTAGGATTTTGCTACACTATTTTTTTTTAATTTCCTAGGAAGTCACAACTTGCCCTTAGTTATCAATGCAATTTTTTCAAGATTAGTCAACGTTGGGGCATTAGGCTCGATCATGGTTCGATTGTTGTATTGGTAGATAGATAGAGGCACGAGACCCACATGTTCCACTTATGTATTAGGGAGATGACACTTATGCTCCAGGAAGTTGCCATATTACTTTGTCATGCAATAGATGAGCAATTGTTATAGGCCCTACATCGTTTAATAAAGAAGAATTATATCCCCATCTACTAAGACGTACGCCTTTACCTAAAGGATATAAATGTGATCATATTAAGTTGAATTGGTTGCAGATCAATTTTGCAACCTCCCCAACTGATGCGATGAAGGTGGTGATGTATTATTATGCTTGAGCATATATAATGCTTATCATTCTACTTTTTTCAACAATTATAGAACTTTCAAGGCATTTGTAACTATAACTAGGGGCCGACCATACTTGCTTATCTTGTCTACCAACTATGTCACACATGCATGAAATAAGGAAAATAAATTGGTAGATGTTTTCTATTTCAATAGGTATAATTTTATAGAATATTTTCAGTGATTTTTTTAAAATAGTAAATAATATTTTTTATTATGAATATGTAGTTTTGGTCATAAGAGAATCTCCATATTGGTTGTCCAGATGTTTGGAGAAACACGATGTTGGATGTGGAGATGAGAAGGCAACTCTCATTAGAGCTTAATAATAATAATTTTTATTAATTTTAATAACATGTTACATATATAAATTAAATGCAAAACTATATTGACTTATCGATTTGTCATATCAGCTGGTATGAGACTAAATCTAGGCATTTTACCCAAAACTCTACCAACATTTATGAGTTTTATCAACTGGTATGTATATGTTGTGCACTCATAATTTGATAGTAGCTGTAAAACCTCCGGGTGAAAAATCATAAATTAACTAGTTTTAGGTAAAATAAAAAACTTCACAACTCTTGATTGGGTTATCAGAAAATTCTAAAAATTTGTGTGGAGCCTTATAATATAATTTATTATCTTGGGTTAAAATTTTATAATTTTTAGAGAAATTATGAAATTTGACGAAAAATCACAAGTCGACTAGTTTTACGTTATTGGACGTAATTTTCAATCCGACTATCGGATTGAGCTGAAATTTTATAAGGAACCTTAAAATATACTGAATAAAATCTGGTTAATATTTTAAGATGAATGGAGCTTGGTAGTGCTAGCAAAAATATAAAGACCGTCAAATAGAGGCAAAAATGCTCATTAAGGGTAGAATAGTGATTTGCCATTGAAAAGAAAACATATAAGCTCTCCTTCTCTTTTATTAACTGCCGAATGGGCAGAAATGAAAAGATGAAAATAAAAACAGAGCATAACGTGAGAGAAAGAGAGAAAAGTAAGGAAACACAATAAGGAAATTGAGAGAATAGCTTTATAAACTTGCAAGTTCAACCTATAAAACACTAAATCAAGTGAAGGAAAGAGGATTTGAGAAGGGGAATTCAACTAACCTTGGAAGAGAAGAGAAATTGGAAGAAAAGCAATAGGTAAGCATGAGAAGTTTGGATTTAATGTTTGGTTTAGATGTTTTCCCAAGCTTATTTGATTAAGTTAGGAAGTAATTTCATGGAATTTTACCTTAGTTTCCCTTAAATCCTAGATTTTTGAATTTAGGGTTCTTATGTGAATTTGGGGGAATTAGGAGGGGAAGGAAAAATGATGAAATTGAAGTGGAATAGAATGAAAACAAGTTGAAATAATAAGTAAATGAAGACAATTTGGGGCAGGAAAAAGAAACATCACATTCAGCCAAATGAAGGAGAAAAATGGGAGAATAAGTTTTGATGTTAATGTTTAGAAAAAAACCATGTTTAATCATGATAAATGAAAATGTGAGAAAGACTAAATGAAGAGATATCATTTAAGTTGAGAAAATAATAATAATTATTATAATTATAAGTAAATTCAAATTAAAAGAGAAATAAACTAATTAAAAGAAAATATGAAGACAAGATGTCTAGATTGTGTTTGAATATAGTATTTAGATAAAATAAATAATATGATGTGAGGGTATAAAGAATAGAAGAATTATTTGATGGAGGAATTATGAATATAGAGTAAGCAAAGAAGTAGCTTGAGTTAAATATGAGGTTGTATGTAAAATAATGATGTTATATTTGAGAATGAATTTTTATTAGAACAAATTACAAATAAAAATATTACGTGCTTTGTGTTTCGGCACGTAAGAAAAATATTGATGGACTAATGATATAATGACACTTGATTGATTCAGGAGTTGTGTCTGGAGCTGATTATCAGACAGAAGGAGCTAGGTCATCCCAAGCAGAAGGTAGGTGATTCGTCACCTTCTTTTTTAAAATTTTTAGTTTCCCTAATTATCTATGTTGCTTATTTAATTGATATTAAACAAATGGAGCAGATGAATAATTTGAGTTATGATTATGTGAATTATCGGTAAATTAAATAAAATTACCGGTTTTATTGGTTAACAAAGAGGTTAATTGGATATGGGGTAATTCGTATGAAATTACCGGATTGTTTGGCTAATAAAAGAGATTAGCCAGATGCTGGGTAATTCGAATGGAATTACCGGATTGATTGGCTAACAAAAAAAATTAGCCGGATACTGGGTAATTCATATGAAAATACCGGATTGATTTTGCTAACCGAAAGGGGTTAGCCGGATTTTTGGGTAATCAAGAGAATTACTGGGTTTATTGGTTAACAAAGAGATTAACTGGATAATGAGTAATTCATATGGAATTACCGGATTGATTAGCTAACAAAAGAGGTTAGCCGGATGATGGGAATTCGAATGGAATTACTGGATCTATTGGTAACTGAGGAAGAAAAACTAAATTTCTGAATAATTATATGGAAGTGTTAGATTTATTTGGTAATTAAGATGAGTTAGCTGGATTTTTAAGTTTTGAAAAGATTATGTAAATTATGGGATTAAGTTAGATTGAAGTAAAAGTATTATATTTCAAAGGTTAAGAGTAATTAATTAATATTAGACTAATATAGTGAGTAAGTTAATTAATATGGTTATTGTTGAAACAGGTACACCGCGAGGTGATGCAGATCGTTAGATGTAAGAATTCTCCTGTTTATGAATTACCATTTTAGAATGTAATATTCATGTCTTTACTTTCAGTGTAAATCCTTTTGTGTTGCCAAAATCAAGTAGAAGGTGTAATATGTAGTGGATGTATTATATATGTGTATAATTGTTAGTATGACCAAATCATTTTCAAAATGATAAGATAAGGTTTATTATAAATATAATATGACTCTTAATCTTAATGTTGTATTTATATAGTTTAAAGGCATATATGTAGTTAGTTAGCATTTATTATGTTTGTGATGAAATTGTTTATCTTTTGAGTTGTTTTGGTAGTACATTTATGTTGATTTACTAATTGATATTATGAAACTTGAATATATTGATAAGTATAAGTATTGAGTTATTGTTTGATGAATGGAATGTGATCCAAGATGATTGGATCAAGATGAAAGTCGTAATGACATATAATAAAAGTGTTGTCGATAACTTGGTACCAACAAAAATAGAGGAAACTTTGCCGAAATTTCAAAAAAAAAATCCCATAAATTTAGACATATTACCAATACTTGACATTGGTAAATAAATGTCTAGAGATTTCATGACATTACGATTTGAGGGTGTTACAGTAGCAGATCTTCAATGTGCATAGAGGGCACTAATGTATGTTTAGCAGTGGTCCTAACACATTGCTTTGCCATTATTAAGATGCATTACCCTGATTAGGATATGTTTCATTTTGGATTATATCAACACATCCCTAATGATGTTGATACAGTTGTGAGCTACATAATATTAATCATAGAGGTAAAATGGACAATGATTGGTTGATGATTTATGTAGAATATGTAAACCTTCATTAAGCCAAGAGAGATCAAATATTTGTAAAGTGACATCCAACAATTGATTTAGATAGTTACATGACGTGATACATGAACATAACATGACAATTTATTACATCGTTATGAGAGAGTATTTCAAGGTGCCCACATAATCTAATGAATTACATGCCCCATGCATTAAGAAATAATAAATTGGTTTGCATTAGTTCTTTTTAATAAAATTTAATAAATATTTTATTTATATATTATATATGATGAGATATTTATATATATATTAAGTGAATTATTTTATATGGGAGGGTCAGAGAGTTGTTGTCGTGGTCTATGATGCAATTAATGATGTTGTGTGCACCACTTTCACCATTTAATTCTCATCATGTTGTTATCGACTTTATGAGGCTGGGGAAGCTGAGTGTTTAGACGTTACAATAAAGAGAGGATGATGGTGTTTTTCATGCATGAAGACATGTTCATGGTTCCGATGGTACAGATCCATCCATGATATAATTAATTAGATGTACTTGAATGATGTATTTTAATATTATAAGAATTCATTTTATTACTATAATAAATTAATTGAGTTTTGTTTAATTATGAATTGACTTGAAATGAAATTTAACTACAAGTTATATGATTTATATTGTATTGGTTGTGAATTGTGTTGAATATAACTTGTTGAGTTGGTTGGTATTTTGAAAAATATTTGAAAGGCTAAAAAATGCTCATGGTTTGACAATGTTGAGGTCTTATGTGTCTCACCTATGCATCATAAGATCGCATAAGGTGCACATATATGTCTTGTGGTTCTGTATGTATAACTTATGTGTCTAATAAAATTATGTGTCTAGTAAAATTATGTTATTTTAAAAAAATAAGTTTATATATATGCTAGTTTGGATATATTGTTTAGCCACTAGGCTATTTTTTTAACAAAAAAAAAACTCTATTTTTAAAGTCTTGTCAATAAAGTTGGAAAGTAGAGAGAGAAAAAAATGGGTTAATAAAATAAAAGCAACTAATGATAATAAGAAAAATTTAAGAGTAGAAGGACCAAATAAATGCAACACAACCGAACTCGCTTTTATACTCCATTCATATTGGGTTATAAAAAAACATTTAGCACAGTAAACTTAAAGTTTTGGTGGAATAACATCGTTTAAAAAAGATTTGGTAAAATAGCATACTTTGACATTGCCTGACATTTAGTAAATGTCGTTATTAAAAAACACGATAACTTAAAATGTCGCGCTTCTAAAGGGCGACATCAATTAAAATTTAAACTTAGATCAAAGAACACAAAGAATAGATAGAGACAAAACCTCTCTCTCTCCCAACTAACCAATGCCTTCACTATCTCTCTGAAAAACCCACGAAACACCTTCATTTTACCCTTTAAACAAACAAAAAATCAAAATCATCTTAATTTGTATGCATCATTGGATTTTTTATGTGCAAAATCGATCGTTCTTTATACTGTCGTCGCTGCCACCACCCTAGCCTTTTTTCTAGTCTTATAAGCAAGGTAAACATACTACATTGATATAAATTTATGTTTTGTTTAGTTGAAATGAAATAATTATTTAAGTTGAATTTAAGGTTTATGGTGAATTTAAGAGTTGTTGAATTAATGTAAAATTAGTCAAGAATATCATTAATTAGGGTTAATTTGATATATTTGGACATGAAAATAAATTAAATTAATTATGAAATAATAATTCAATTAATATGTGTTGCATTTAATTGGTGTTAAGTTTTTGAAATAGGAATTTTATATGTATTGTTGGAATCAGCTAATAATATAATTAATTGCGCTTGATAATTTCATTGACAAGAGTATAGATGTAGTGGAATTATAACAAATTAATTGTTTCATTGAATTGTTGATAAATTGACAAATTTGATATTTTCTTTAAATTATATTAATTTTTTTATTAATTTAGGTTTGATTTAATGTAATTAAGCATGAAATTATCAATTAGATTTTGTATCATGAATTATGTTTAATTTATAGTGAATTTACTTTAATGTTAAATTTTAGAAATTTGATTGTATTTGATATGAATTTTTCTAATTAGTGGTAGGATAATGCAATTTAGTTACAATTACATTCAATTGACCAAAATCTAGTTTTTTTTACAGGATGTCTTATAACGTATTTATATTATGTCATTATAGTGGCACAATTGTTCATGATATGAGCAATAATATCATATACAATGGTGAGAGCAGTTTGCTGTTAAATGGTAATTTAGGTGTGTCATATAGAGAAGTAAAATAAAATCATTTTCATGAACTTGAGTGGAATTATAATGATATTGATGTTGAAATAACTTGGAGTTGTCAAATTGGTGAACATCAGTATTATCCTATATCGATTATGTGTGATTGCAGTTTTAAGACAATTATTAAATGGTTTAAAATGATGGTTTTGTATGTGAGTAGTCTACCAAAATCTACGTGTGTCATAATTTTTGCATGTCTTTCAAATTCAGTTAGTAGAGGTAAAAACAATTTATCGTCGGATGATTTGCTGTAAATGATAGATGATACTACGTTTGACAATTCATTTGTTAATTAACATAAATTTGACTATTCCGAGCCTAGTAAAAATGAGGATGATGATACATTAGACCTAAATATGATGGTAAATGATGATGATGATGAAATCATACCTCATGTTCCTAAATTTGGAGATGCTTCTAGGTCTAGTTTTGTTGTTTCTAATGATTAGGCACTTAGTTATAGATATATGTTAGGAGGGTTTGAGTTGGAGGTTGAACAAACATTCAATAGTAAAAATGAGTTGGTTAATGTAGTTAAACAATGACACATTGCACATTCGGTTAAATACCGAATTCAACGGTCAAACTCTATATTTGTTTAATTACAATATGTGCAAACACATGAATGTAAATAGTATTTGTATGAGGGATATCATAAAAGGTCAGATTCATTTGAGATAGTAAAGTTAAAAGCCACACAAATGTATTTCAACCTTTATTAAAAATGACCATTATCAACTTGATACAAACTTTATTGCTAATGCTATATTAACCTTGTAATAAATAAGCTTTCAACAATTGTTGCAAGCATATAGGATGAGATAAAATTGCATTGCAAGTACAAAATTTCATATGACACAGCACGAGTTGCAAAATAGAAGGTCATTGAGCATCTTTTTGGTACACACGAAGAGTCTTTTGAAAAATTACCTAGGTTGTTATTGGCAATAAATGAATCAAATACTAGAATAGTTGTTGATTGAACACATCATAAAGGAATTTTTGATGATACAATGGTTTTTAAGAGAGTTGTTTTGGTCATTTAGACCTTGTATCGAAGGTTTTAAGTATTATAGACCACTCATCAGTGTTGATGACACACATTTGTATGGGCAATATACTAGTAATTTATTGATTGTAGTTGTTTTTTATGCAAATAATAGGTTATTCCCTTTGGGTTTTACCATTGCTGATGAAGAAAATAATTCTAATTAGAGATGTTTTTTGCTTTACTTATAAAGATATGTTACTGGTGCTAGAACATGTATGTGTATAATAGTAGATAAACATACGTGCATTGAGAATAGAGTAGTAAAAGTTTGTCATCAACCTATAGGATACCAATAGTTTTGTGCCAAACATTTTATTAGTAACTTCAATCATAAATTCAAAGATTCAGCTACAAAATAAGATTTGATGAGGAAGTGTTACAAGCCCTCAAAGCATAAATTTGATTTGTGGTTTGAAAGAACGTGTAAGTTGGACTCATCATATAAAGAATGACTTAAATAGGAACAAAACAAATGTGTTTAATGTTATAATGGTGGTAGTCAATATAGTAATATGACAACTAATCTTTCAGAATAATTTAATCATGTTCTGAAAGATGCTCGTGCAATGCTAATTTCAACTCTAGTGTAATTAACATTTTACAGGTATAATAGTTATTGGGTCAAGTAGAGATATGGAGCTAATGCTATTATTCAACGTGGTAAAATTTACCCCCTAAAAATTGAGATTGAATTAACAAGAAGCAGTGATAGATCAAAAGATCATACTGCAATGTTGTTTGACTTTGAGTAAAGGATGTTCCAAGTCAACACTCTAATTAAATCGGGTGTTGTTAAAGAACATACAACTTGAATGATATAACATGTACATGTGGTAAATAACAGACATTCCAATGGCCATGTTCATATGTTGTTGCATGTTATGTCAAGAATCATATATACTTTACATAATTTGTTGATGATCATTACATGATTTAGAGCTACATATCAATATATGACATGTCATTTTGTCTATTACCAGATGAGTTAGAATAGACCTATTACACTAGACCTCAAGTTAAAACAAACTTATATAGATGAAAATTCAGGCGTGGTTGGCAAATGGCAACTCATTTACATAACGAGATGAATGCAAGAGAAGGTAATGCACATTATAGGTGTGGCATATGCAATGGCATATACTATAATAGGAAAACATGTCCTAATCAATAAAGTATGTATGATAATACAATTGTATACAAAATATATATTATTTATTTATCATGTTATGGTATATTATTATATTTTTATGCATATTAAACTCATCTAGTTTCACATCAATCACATATATTATTATATAAGATGTCGCACACTCATGGTGGCAAATCGCCTACTTATGTTAAGCGTCCATATTTGGACGATGATCAGGGAGGGTATGAGTTTGAGTAGAGAAAGCAGGACTATGAGTAAGGAGCTCATGAGTATGATCATGAAGAGCATCATTCACAGTACATGCCTACCAGACCCGTTGACATTTCCGTCCTACGGCTATAAGATTGACATCGATCAGAGGATGTATTCACCAGCAATGTAAGAATTTTTAATTTTAATAAAAATTTTAATTTATGTTTAATTTACTTATCATTAAAGATATTATATATGCATGTACTTATAATTTAAATTGTTGATAAGACAACTATTTATTGTCGTACAAATAGACGAATGAGACTAGATGAGCAGGTCAGCCATATGTGTTTTAGGCAAGTTTTTTGTATGTCAGTTGTCTAGACCATATCAACCTTGACCACGACTTGATCCATGCACTGATTGAGCAATAGAGACGTGAGACACACACGTTCTATCTTAGGCATGGAAAAATGACACCAACATTATAGGATGTGATAATTTTACTTGGACTACCCATTGATGGACAGACAGTTGCATCCTCTAGTGTTCATAATAGGATTGCATTATACGAGCAATTATTTGGATTAACACCCTTTCTTCTGAATTGAAGGGTGGAAGCATACATCTTAAGTGAATTAATGAGGCATTTACAACACCACTAGCTAATGCTAACGAGAAGGTCTTGCGGAGGTACAAAATAAATTATAAATCTAACATGTTGATTATTTGTTAAGTTTGTGTGAATTATTATGATAATTTTAATGTGTTATGTAGGTATGCCAGATCATATATACTCTATTCATTTGGCAGTATATTATTCATAGACCTAATATAGAGATATATGTCTTTAATTTATCCGACGCTCTTAGGTGATTTTGACACCATCCCCACATATAAATGAGGTTTGCTGTCTTGGCATGCTTGTATAGACTTCTATGACTTGCATACATAAAGGCGTTCAAACAGGTTGGAAAATGTTTGTTACTTTATGAAGCGAGAAATTTAAACTAACTATTTAGACTTTAAATGTTTGTTGTTAACATTAAATAAACAAAATGTTTTTATTTAATAATAGTTATGGTCGTGAGAACATCTTCATGTGGGTAGACCCTAGATACCCAGATTGTCGTCTATGATTGTCCAGACTATGGGGGTTACGCTTCATCTTCCACTTGGATAGATGTATTGCAACGTTGTTTTGTGAATATATGTATTTATATTGTGTAATTGTAACTTTAAAAAGTACAATTAAACTGATATATTTTTAATTCTAGGTGGTGCATAATCCAATATATGTGTTGGCATTTTATCGAAGTGACCTAGATAGATAACTTGTTATCCATGTATTTTTTTTTTGAATCATTTGTTTAATAAAAATCATTACGCTTCATCAAATTATTGTTGTTTATATTCAAAAAACTTATATTCTAAAGGTCATATGGATGCCTTATTCGGATGATAGATTGGTGGTTGCTCCAACTATTTGTACTATTAGGATGGACAAATAGATAATAGTGGTCTCGCTAATATTTTTTTAGATGGTCAAGCTATATTGTCTACATTGGGTAATGCAAAAGTTCGATTATAGACATCACATTCAAGTCAATATCGGTATGAATGATGCATTGCACGTCATAATTCATCGAGGTAAAAATGATGATTATGACTAGTTAAGTCGACATAGAGCTCATGTAATACAATGAGATGCATGGAAGAATGAGATATTTAAAGATATGCATAATGTGATTACAAATGAGGAGTCTATGATTTAGTACATGAGTATCACACATTGGGTCATTACTCCAGATCCCGAGCAGGTTCTTCAACCTAGATACATGTAGTACAAGCAACATGCCCTTGATTCAAAATCTTGTAAGTAATCAAATTTTTCATAATTAATACATATTAAACGTTGGGTTTTATGTATTGATGTTTTAATTAAACATTAATGTTTTAATTAATATTGGGTTGACTTCATGCTACGGGAAGGTCAAGATGCCACATCTTATCTTCGTAATATTGATGAAGAAATTGAAGTTCATACTATTGTATCCCGATGGTTAAATATTTGTTGCACTGGACTTTATATCTTTGGAGAAATGTTAACTTTTGATGATGTTGTGGTAGAGGATAGGGCCACTTAAATAAGTGCAAGAGCTGGATCCAATTGTGCTACTGATGAGCTTGGATCATCCAGTAAGCGACATAGATAGATAGATGAGTTATGTTTATATATTTTTGGATTTCAATTACTTGAATATTGCATTATTGAATTATTTTTATATATATTTTTCATTCCTAAAGCTACTTGTAATTACAAAATGTGAGAATTTATTGAGTTTGCTTATTATGATTTTTTACAGGTTTTTTTAAGTAAGACAATTTTAGTTATAGTTTCTATAAAATTTTGTTAAAATTATAAAAATTTTAACTCTCTAATTCATGATTAGCATTCTTTGAATAAAATAAGCCCATATCATATATAATGTAGCCAATTTATCAAGTGAGTCTATCATTTTCATAGGCAAAAAAAGTATAGACTTTGTTAGACAATCTATAATGACCCATATTGCATTGTTTCCTTCTTTTTCCTAGACAATCCTATCACAAAATTCATAGTGATATCTTTCCATTTTCATTTGGGTATTAGTAATGAATGGTGTAAAGGTTTTTCAAAACTGGAAACCATGGCTTGAAATAAGTAACGACAGTATGGTTGTATGAGTATGGTTATTATCTCTCATTTTCAGGCTCAAAACAATTTTTTTCCTTTAAAATTGGACAATAGCCAAAATAATCTGACGTTTTTAGAAATAGTCCGACTGTTTTCTTAAATCAATCTTGAATTATAATTAATATCGTAATTCTAAACTGTAACATTTGATTAAATGTTATAGTTTTAGAATCATGACAAAATTAAAATTAATATCATAGTTTATAACCGTAATTTTAATAAAATATTATGGTTCAGAACAAAAATATTAATTATAATTTTTGTTACGGCTACTCAATCATGACATGTAATCAAATATCATGTATATTTTTTTTTAAAATAAAATTATACAGTTTAAGAATATATAAATTATAACATCAATGAATATCACATTTCTAAAATATAATATTCTCAGATTATGTAATTTCACGGAAACTTTTATCTACCGTGTTAATTCACCATTTATTTGCATTTTATATTCTAGTTGCCCAATTTATCCTTCATCTCGACTCCAAAACCAGTTCACCA